>NW_010250045.1:0-5675 GCF_000690775.1 Eurypyga helias
GGCCAGCGCTGCGAGCAGGGAGAGGGCAGAGAGCTGGTGCACTGAGCCTGGGAGCATCCCTGCGGCATCTGCTTCCTCCTCCCCCGGCCACATCCCGCTCCCAAGGCTGCCTGGGACATGGTCAGTGCCCTGCACACCTCTCCCAGCCCAGCAGCTGTATTCCAAGGGTCTCAGCCCTTCAAGGCTCAGGCACTTGGTTGCAGAGGCCCCTCCAGCAGAGGCCAGCATCGGGGCCGTGCTGCTCCTCACCTCTCTCTATGTCCATGATGACGGAGGTTTTCCCTGCATTGTCCAGCCCCAGGACGAGGATGGTCACCTTCCTGGGGAGCAACAACAGCGGGTGAGCATCCCAGAGAAAGGCTGTGCTCCCTGGGGAGTGGTGATCACTGCTGGCCCCAGGACTCCCAGGCAAGGGACCCATGCTTGGGCCAGGAGAGAGGCAGGACAGTGACACAGGCTCTGGCTGAGATGGGGGCTAGAGCAGGGACAGTCCCTGTGCCTGCGAAAGGGTGAGGACAGGCATCTGGAGCCACCCCGGCACCGCAGGACAGCCATGCTACAGGGTCTTCAATGTGCTTCCCACGGCAAGGAGTTCTTTCCACATCATATAGGATTACGCAGTCATGCACACAGGCCAAAAAGGTTGTTAGGTTGTTTCTTATATGCAAGGAGGTAATGATTGCTCTTGGCATCCTTCCTTGTCAGTGAGTTATGGCTATACATGGTTAAGGAGAGGTAAGAAAGGTATTTTAGAGTTTCTGCCTGGGGTCAGGAGGTTCTTCCGGTTGCTAAACCGTCCCGTTCGGTCTCCAGTGAGGTGCTCCACTGGAGCACAAATCACAGTAGTCATTCGCAGAGTCGTTCTCTTCCTTAAACATACAGCCCAGGCTGCGTGGGCAGCGTGGCTCCACCTCCGGCATTAGGGCGACATGTCCTTGTTGGCAGGCGAGGACCGCAAACCGCCCCGCCGCCTGCTCTGGCTGCCTGGGCTGGGGCAGTGCAGGGAATCAGCCTGGGTCTCCCGACACATGCAAACAAGGCAGGTGTTTCAGCTCACGCTCCACGGATTTCCTGGGAAGCTGCTGACTTTGCACAGGGGAAATTCCCCTGGGGGTGTGCCCCGCATGTGCACCCTTGCCTGCCTTGCTCCCCTCCCTGCCCAGCTCCTGCCTGGTACAGGGGCAGCGAGGACAGGTGTGAGCCTTGTGCCGCAGTTCGGGGACGGTGACTGCAGCAGGCACCGCGCTCGCCTGATAAACACGCAGGTAAATGCTGTGTTC
Organism: Eurypyga helias; assembly: GCF_000690775.1. Classification (NCBI taxonomy): domain Eukaryota; kingdom Metazoa; phylum Chordata; class Aves; order Eurypygiformes; family Eurypygidae; genus Eurypyga; species Eurypyga helias. Next base: position 1,281 of record NW_010250045.1, read on the forward strand.
CCTGGGGATCCCCGAGGAGTAGGCGCGGGACCTACCTGATGGGCTCCTGTATGGCCTGCAGCCAGGACCAGCAGTGGGAGAAGAGGTGGAACATGTTCGGCAGCCCCACGTGAAGGGATGGCCTCTCTCCGGCATCTACAAAGCGAGCCGTCCGGCGTGTCTCCGTGCTTCGTCCCGCTGACCGTGCCAGCTCCCCAGGGCAGGGAGCATCTCACCCTGGGGTGCCCCGTCCCACGGCCCAGCACTGGTGCCTCCAGCCTGGTGTGCACCAGCCAAGTCGGGGGACAAACGCAGTCCCCCTGGGCGATACCCCACAGGCACGGACCCCCCTTGCCAGACCCTGCCCTGGCAGCCCCTTCTTACATCGCAGGAGCACCAGTCAGGCTCTCACCCGCTCGTCCCTGCCGCACAGCCCCTGCTCACATCCCCTTTGCGTAGCAGCTGCTTAAATCTAATCTGGATTTAAATTATTTACTCCTCACAACCTCCTTAATCCTGGTGGGTTGGCCCAGGCCGGTGGCCGCTGGGACATGGAGTGTCATGGGGCTGCCTGCCCCGTCGGGTGGCACAGCACGGCACAGCACTGCGTTACCCACTCGGCACAGCGCTGGGCAGCCTCACGCCTCCGTCGCTGGCTTCGATGGCTTGAGGAGGGGACATTGCCTGACAGCCCACGTGGGGCTGAATTAGTGTCTCCACGAACAAATGACGTCCCTGGCTCCTTGTTGCCTAATCCCCACGTAGATGTTTCTCCACAGCCCCTGCAAGGACCAGCCCCTGCAAGGTGTGCATGGCTCTGCTGCCTGCACAGGGGTCCCCTCAGCGCCGGGCTGGGGGACATCACCGCTCACTGTTGCTATGTTGTACCCTAACAAGACACACCCTGAGCAGCAGCAGGTCCTGTGATGCTCAGAACAGAAGCACCAACCAGCCTGAGCAGGTTCTTGCCTGGGAGCAGGGAGGTGGTAGGGGCCCTTGGACATCAAGACAGGGAGCAGAGCCGAAAAAGCCTCTGCTCCTTGATCTGCAACTCCAAAGCCCTTATTTTGCTCCTCAGGTTTCCTACTGCTTTTCCCAGCCAGGTCTGCCTTCCCTGGCACACTGCTGCTGGAGGACAAGAGGCCACATGGGAATATCTGAGCTGCAGGAGTGGGTGAGCTGGGTCCAGAGGGATGAAGACATGAGACCCTCCAAAAGCCACAGTGGGGAGCAAACAGGGATCCCGCTGTCTCACATCAGTTCATGCTAAACCACCCAGCACCTCCCTCGACTAGCTGAGCCCCAGCCATGAGCCAAGGATGCTGAGATACCGCCAGGCACCCCACATCTCCGGGTTGGCCCTTGGAGTGCAAGTCCAGGCTGGGCACGGCCCCTCGCTCCAGCCCTGTGTGCTGTTGGGAAGCCTGGGCTGGGCGAGCTACCCTGGAGCCACGCCACAGTCAGGGAGCCACACGTGGCTAATGATTCATGGAGGAATTTCCGCACTGATATCATGGCCATGTGCAACAATATCTGGGATGACTGTTCACCCCCATGACTCTGGTGGGAAGGCAATGGCTGCACCCCAGCTGCCTTAGCCTGGTCCGGGGACAGAGCCATGTCCCCAGCCTGATGGCCTTTCCTGGCTGCTCCTGTGCCCATGCCAGCAGCCTGCTGGGAACAGTGGCAGTGCCAGGTTTGCAGGCAGCACAGGGCTGGGAAGCCTTTTGCAGAATTAGCTGTACTAGGGCCGAAATGACCCGCTGGGAATGGCAGTGCCTGTCTGTGTGCTGAGGGGTGGCACTGCCAAGGGACGGCCAGGCGGGGTACAGGAAAAGGAACAAGCACCGGTGCTATAAATAGGGAAGAACCATGTGGCAGGTCGCCCTGGAGGCAGCAGCACAGCCTCCTGAGGGGCAGCAAGAGACGGTCCCCTCCTGGCACCAGTGGATTTCCAGAGGTCTCTGAGCACTTGGTGTCCTGCTGCTTTTAATACGTGTCCAAAATCCCTGGCCAAACCAGTGCTGGTGAGCGGGAAACACCCCGCGCACCTAAGCTAGCTCCAGGTCTCCCTCCTGATGCACACACACAGGGCTCAAAGCTCAAAATCTCCCCCCCAAATCTGGTGAAATCCACACTCGACTCAGAGGCAGCGTGAGGGCCAAGCCCCACTGGGCTCAGGTTACGGAGCGGCGGCTGGCCCTTCGCCCATGCTGCTGGCTGGCTGGGGTGCTGCCGGAGTCCCTCTTCCAGCTCCACAGGATCCCCCTGGGCAGTGCCGGTGGGGACCACAGCAGCCATCTGGGTTTCCTTGGTGACTGTTGCCAGGTGAGAAACTCTAAGGCAGAATTTATTATCTTGGTGGATAACGGAGATGTTCTTCGCCAGAGCTGTTACCGGACCGTGCCCCTGCACCACGCCAGGCTGGACTCTCTAGTGCCACCGGTGCCAGTGGGACCCCCTGAGGGAGGGCCATGCCCCAGGCACTGGGGTTGCTTGGCCCCTGGCATCGCTTCCTGGAAGGCAGCACGTGTTTTGGGGCTATTTCTGCCCACTGGAGTGTTGCAGGTTGAGGGAAGGAGGCGAAACTGCAGGGACCGTGGAGAAGCGGAGATGGACGTGGGCTGGCGGGCTGCCCTGCCTTGGCTTCCCTAGACCCTGTGAGTACATCCCTGAGCCGGCACTGGGCACATCAGGACCCCTGGCTGGGACCCCGGAGTGAGGAGCAGAGTGGTGGGGACAACACCAGGAGGGCTGGGGGAGCTGGCATGGGGAATGACAGCATGCAAGGGAAAGCGGTGGGCAGCGCAGAGTTATAGGGGCTGCCCCTAGCATTTACTGAGGGCCCTGAGCCAGGGCGGCACCAAAACCAAGGGGATGGCAGGGACCAGAAAGTCATGGCAGAGATATTTACCAGCGAGCTCTCCTGCTTCACTTGGGACTGCATCGTCCTTGCCCAAAAAAGCATCCGTGGCAGAGTGAGGACATGCACAGGCTTTGGGGAGGGACTCCTCTTTCTGTTAAGGCATCGCTTGATGGCAGAGGCACACCGAGGAGGTAGATATGCACATAGCCGCATCGTCCCTTTAAATCTCAGCATGGCTCTGGTGGCTAATGATAACCCCGGATCATACGAGCTTCTAAATCCCAAAAGCTAATTACAGGCGAACATCCTGCGGTCAGGCTGGAAATGCAAGGCTATTACAGCCTGTGCCACGGAGACCTGTTGGTGACGAATTGGGGCACCCGAGATGTTTGCTGGCGGGCTGGCGTGGTGGTGGGGAGCGTGGCCGGTTTGCACCGTGTCCGCTGCACACAGCGCTGGCATGGAGACTGCGGTGCGTGCCGGCCACGCTCCCTGCCGCCATGCCAGCAAACGTTCTGCAATCTATTTTGGGAAAGGGAGGTTGTTTTCCTGGAGTGTTCGTTGCTTCCCCACCACCGGTACCTGCAGTGGATGAAGCAGCAGGGGAAGAAGTTGCTTTTCAACCCAATTTCTGGCCAGGTGCTTCCCAGCCAGAGCACACACGGATTCATGGGAGAGGCTTGGATTTCAGCGCAAGCTCCTCTGCCGGGGTTTGCTCTGCTCCCTGCCGCACAGGGAAGCTGCCAGCTCACTCCTGTGCCATGCACGAAGCTCTGTGTTGTCCCTCTGATGGCTACAAGCCCTCCCTGGGCTCCTGCGATGGTTTTGCTGCGAGTATTACAGTGCTCCTGCTGCTTTCCTGCAGGAAAGTGTGGGGGAAAGGAGAGGGAACCCTCCCTCCTGCCTGCCAGGATGCTCGCGCAGCCATGGCCTGGCTGGGTTAGCACGCTGCCACGGCTGAACACTCTTACAGCAGGTGGGACCAGGGGAAACGGTTAATTAAAAATAATTTTAACCCTTCCTGCCTGGTTTAGCATTACAGCATCGCCTGCTGCCTGAGCTGGGACTGTAGCCAAAGAGGCATGACTTCAAAATGTGTAATTATCCCAAAGACCTGTAAGTGCACCCAAATAAGGTAACTGTTTTCGTGTTAAAGAATTTAAGCCAGGAGGCAGCCGTGAACCCGGCTCGGGCAGCACCGAGCACAGTGGTGGGCTCAGCACGGCCTCCAGCCGGCAGCGAGATTTAGAGGGATGAGGTCCTCAAGGCAGACGTGGGTTTTTCTCCCAGCAGGATAAGGGAGCGAAGCTGGACGAGGAAACGGAGCAGCAAGAGCAGCAGCATGATGAAGCAAATGGAAAAAATATTTCCCCAACCAGAAACTATTCCACAGACTGCTGGGGCAGGAAAAAATACAGCTGAGTTATTGAGAAAGTAATGCAAAATCCAAACAGTTTAGACTGTGAAAACCAGTCATTTGCAAAGCTATTTCCAAACTAAGTAAAAATTCCTGGCTGACGGATGCCTGGGAAGCCCCCAGCTGCCAGCCC
>NW_010250045.1:5756-7149 GCF_000690775.1 Eurypyga helias
TGCGCGGAAGGGACACAACCGCGTCCCCTGTTCGCCGCGTGTCGAGCTGGGAAATGCTTTGTGATTCCCCCTTCATCCAGCACATGGGATCTTTTGGGGATCAACGTGTCCCCACCACGGCTCCGTGTGGTACCAGCTGGATCCTCAGCACGGAGCGTGTTCCTGGGGGGGGTTCAGAGCCAAAAGGGCAGCGGGGGAGGGGAGCATGGCCATCCCCGCACTCCGAGCAGCAGCCTCCTGCTCCGTGTGCAGGGCTATATTTGGGAAGCCGTCAGCCTGCACTTGGCATGTCCCAGCGAGGCTCTGGGAGCAATGTCGGCTCTGGGTCCTAGTGCAGTGCCAGTGCCCAGGGGAGAGGAGAAAAGGGCTCGTGGGAGCCTGCCGGCAGCTCTCCCCATCTGGGCTCTTTAAGGGCTGTGGCAAGGAGCTCCCTGCCATTCCCAAACAGCTTTTCTCTTCTCCTTTTACAGCAGCCCAGCTGCCAGGCAGGCATGTGCAAAGCAGACATGGCTATTTTCAGAGTGAGAGCTGGTGAGTGAGCCTGCTCCCACCCCATGTACAGCCCAAGCTCCCACATACACGTCTGCAGGCGTGCAAGGGGCTGGAAAAACTGCACAGCGAATCCGGCGGTTCAGACGTCGGGCAGCCACCATGGCCATGGCCCTGTGTTCAACGCGCCTCGTGTGAACGCTAGGATTAAAAACATAATGAAGGCTGGGATTAAGAAAATAATGAAGCTGGAATGCTCTCCAGGACAGGGCAGGCATTTGTGGGAACAGAACTGACGTCTACGTGTTCTGGCAGGATTCTGGCCGGTGCCTTGGGCATCCCTGGGTGGGGGGAGACTCCTAAATGCTGGTGCCTGCGGCAAGGCACGGGGCAGGGGCTCGGGCGGTACCATGCCACCCGTGTGCCGGGACAACAGTGTTGTCTCCTTCCCTCTCTCTTTCTCTCCTACTGCAGCTCCTGACAGTGAGGTCTGCAAAACACGTGAGCTTCTAGGTGGTGGCGTAACACAAGCAACCTGCAACCCATCCAAACCCCCTTTGCTTTCCTAAGGAGCCCTAGAGACGCCAGCACAGTCACCCTGTGTTTGGCACCTTGGGTTTAACCCTGATGGGCACCCCAAGGCAGCTTCACGTGGCTCTGGAGGTCGCTTCACCCGTCTGGACCATGGCTCCACAGCCTGGGGGGTGCCCCCCTCCCGGGAGGGCTCAGAACAGGGGCTGGCCAGCAGCTGCCGCCCCGCTGGCCCAGGATCCAGCCATGGCAACAGCTGGGTGGTCTGTCCCCAGCGCCCGGACAGACCCTCACGGCTTGCCACAGCTCTGGGTCAGCCGGTGGCTCTGTTATGGCGGTGTCACAGAGTGGCTGTGTGTCCCCAGCCACGCTG
>NW_010250045.1:7191-9172 GCF_000690775.1 Eurypyga helias
CAGGCAATGGCGGAGCCAGCGGGGGCAGGATCCGTCGCTGATGCTATCTGTGACACAGATCGCTTTTATGGTCTGCTGTTTACAGCGCTGAGCGCGGACAGGTGGGGTTAGGCTTGAGGGGTGACTCACAGCATGAACCAGAAAACAGCCCTTCTGCCTCTCCGTGCCTGGGTCAGGGAACGGGATAACAACTGGTGTGGGAAGCGCTGGGAGGCTTCATCCTTCCAGTCCTCTGATGGCTGCTGGGGCTCCCGGATGCAGGACTGGAATTCTTGACTATTTAAATAATCACTCTTAAATATTTCATCATGAAACAGGGGAAGAAGAAATTAAAAATACGATGAGTCGGAGCCCAGGCATTGCTCAGCCGAGGGCTTGGTGCCCTGCCAGACTCCCGGGGGATGCTTTTAATTTGGATAAATGGAAGTTGCATAAATGGCATAAATTGCACGTTGCTCTTGCTGCTAATACAGAGGTGTGGGCGCAGTTGGCAGCGCTGCACGATGCGCCGTTGCCGGCTGAGTGCCCAGCCAGGCTGTGTGCCGGGGCTAGCACAGCCATTGCCCCTGCGCGGCTCCCACCCTGGTGTCCGCAGGAGCCACCCGGCTGGCCGGCAGGCTCCTTTGCTCGGACGCTGCTCCCTTCGCCCTTTGCCCTGCTGGGTCTTTTTTTGGAGAGGCTGTTTTCCAAAAACAGCTTGAAAATATGTAACTATCATACCAGAGCTGAGTGGTCACACGTAGGTCTCCCATCCACGCCGGTCAGGCCAGTCCCTATGAGCTCATGGTGTTTGCGGTTTCCCAAAGCAGCTGTTCAGCATTGGAGGGAAAAGTGCTGAGCAGCTGCAGAGACCGGGATTGCTTCTGTGTGGGAGCTGCCGTCAGGGGAGACGTGGCCTCCAAGGTCTCAGGCGGTTTTATTCCCAGCTCTGCCGCTGATAAACCTGATAGCCCTGGTAACGCTTCCAGCCTGGTAAAATGGGGGAAAGTCTCACGCGTGTGGCTTGGGAGGTTTCGTGCATTTGGCTTGCATGGATCTGGGCAAGCGATGAACACAGCGACCCCACTGTTGGGATGGGCACCTCCTTGTGAGCTGGCCTGGCTGCCCAAGGATGAATACTGAGCGCCTTTTAAAAGTTACCTAAGACTTCCCGGTTTGTCTAAACCAAGGAAAATTGGCCGACCTCAAAGACTCCTTGTCTCGTCCCATCCCTCCCAGCCAGCCGGCATGTGCCCAGGCTGGACTGAGTAATCTGGCAGGCAGCACGCGTGCATTGCCGTGCTGGCAGCTACCTGCGCTCACTGTGGGGGCAAGGCAGCAGGGATGGTGCTGGAGCCACCAGGCAGAGCAGGCAGCTCCACGGCCATCGGTACGAGGAACAGCTCAGCCTTGTGTTCCTCGCATTGGTAACTGAGGTGTGGAGCTTGACTGGCCCCCCTGGGCCTGGACCACAGGTGGGAATGGCAGGAGGGGACATGGGGCTGAGCAGCGGCCTCAGCGATGTGAGGTTTGGCTTTGTCAGGGTGTCCATATATCCATCACCTTGAAGATGGGTCCTTGGAGGCAATGAGAAAAGCACCGTGTAGGCCAGGGTGGTCTCCACGGCTTCCCATCCAGGTGCAGGAGCATCCAGGATGCAGGAGCCACATCTCCGCAGTAACACCCTACCCAAACCTAGAGGTCAGCCCTGCACACACACCCCCCAGCCACCACTGCACCCGAAAGGGTGTCCTGACTGCAGCTGGGCTTGTGAGATACCAAAATGCTCCCCGCCTCCACAACACCCCTCCTGCCCCACGCTACCCCCTGACACGCAGGGCCACGGGCTGGTGGGTGCCCTAGCCCAGCCCCACGCACCCTGTGCCCCCCGGTGCAGGCAGCGCTCTGGCAGATGGCCGGCGAAAGCCACAGGCCTGGCGGTGGGCAGGGCTGCGCCCGCCCCATGGCAGAACCCCACTGTCCCGGGGGGCTGCCTGACACC
>NW_010250046.1:0-1002 GCF_000690775.1 Eurypyga helias
TTTTGGCTTTTCCCAGCTGGGGGGCAGCTCCGCTCGGGGCACCCACTGGTAAAAATGAAGGCGCAAAGTCTTAACTTCAGGGATTGTCATGGGAGCAGGGTGACACAGGCCCGTCAGGTGCTGTGCGCAGCCCGGGCAGGATGACACCGCGAGTAAACAGATGTTTCGTGGGGATAGCAGATTAAGGAGGAGGCGTCAGAGATGGTACCTGCCCTTGGCTTGCCTGTATTTTGTTACTCATTTTCTGCACTGAAAGTTAGGCATTCTGCGTCCGCCTTGGAGGGAGCCTGGCGCATGCACACCCCCACACCAGCCCGATTATGTGCGGTGTAAGGACAAGACTTACATTGTAATACTTCTGCCTTTCCTGCACGTTCAGTACCATCTGCTCGCTCTGACGTTCTGCAGGGCTGTTTCTTGTGAGCACTGGAAGGATATCAGATCCAAGGAGCCTGAGTGCTAACTTTCAGCGATAAGCAATGTAGAAATCAAACAGGATATAACACCCTGAACAGGATCCCTTGGGAGGAAAAAAAAAACCAAACCAAACAACCCCAAAACCACACACCTAAGTGACCTTTGTAGCTGGACACACCTAGACACAGTAATCTCTGTGTATCCATGTAAGTTGTAAACTTGTACAAGGGCTCTAGCACTGTGTGGCTGTGTTCCCTCCTTCTGCAAGCTCCGGCTATGAGCCGGAGGCAAATGGTGATGTTTAAAGCGTGGGCAACAGCTTTAAACAGCTAATCCTTACGAGTGTTTTCCTAGAGGTGTTTTCCCCAACCCCCCAACCCCCCCTCCCCAGTTCCGAGTTGCGGTAACCACACAGACACCTCAGCACAAAGGTTTACGTGACTCTTGTCAGGTAGATAACAGCACCTGCACAGGGCTGGGAGGGATTGGTGTTTTTTGCTGGGAGAGGCAGTGAGTTGGACCAGATCTCTTGCCTCACTGAGCCCAGGAGAAAAAGGCTACAAATGGTGAAGTTCCTCAGGGTGG
>NW_010250047.1:0-4253 GCF_000690775.1 Eurypyga helias
TGAGAGTTCGTGAGCTCTGAGTGGCCTGTTACTGAGAGGGAGATGTTAGATGTGGCCTGTTACAGTCCAGGAGAGGTTAAAAAGCCTCACTCAGGACTGCTCTTTATAAGGTCATGTGATAATTCACTTTAGGCATCAGTAAATTTCTATCCCGGCCACAATCTTGGTTGCTAATTACTGGAAGTTTAAGAATTTTGGTAACTCTGATATTAATCTACCTGAGTTATGATATGTTCCAGGTCTGTCCAGGGTTGATTAGCTATTCCTGTTCTCACTACCCACCATGGCCAGGCAACCAAATTCCTAATACATTCAGTTCCATTCCCCACCTTAGCAATACAAGAGTGCTTGGTATGGTCAACAGATGTTTAACCAGCAAACGCTGCACAAAAGCTAAGATTTCATGCAAATTTTTCTGGCCACAGAGCAGTCCAAAAGCTGGGGGGAAAAGGGGAGTGGAAATGCACCCCCATCACAATTCACCCCATGAGTAAACTCAATCCATTTTGCTGTCACAGAGAGGTGGTGTGGTCACCCCTTGCCTCTGGGACTATAAAGAGATTGATGCTGCATTCCAGTTGTAATATTGGGGAAATTTTGTGTTAGGTTAACCATCATAACTCTTAAAACATACATGTTATTAAATGGGATAAAAGAATTATATACATAAGAATGTTCTTGTAATAGCATAATCTGTTCTGTCATTCTTCCAGTTCTGATACATAAAATGATGTTTAACAACTATCATAGTGTAACAAGAGTCAATAGAATTTCTAAGGTCTCAGAGTGGCCAGCATCTGGGGGAGGGAAATTCACTACCACAAGAGCACAACAACTGTAAACAGTTGTTTTTAACTGTTTTAAATGTAAACTCTAAACATCAGATGGACCAAAACTTTAATACCTTAGATTTTTATGTTCTAAATCCAAAGTTTAATTAATTAACACCTGTTTAATGACCACATTTGAGCCTCTGATTTATTTTTTTTTTCCCAGCATAAAAATTCCAACATATTTGGAGTTTTTAATGAAGTTTTTCCTTCAGACTTGACACAAACACCTTATAGAACTGAATAAACAACCTTGTTGGGCTTGCAAGAAGTATACAATGAACTTACTAGAAATATCTAATAGAATTATATGAATTTTTAAAGTTCCTTGAATATGTTTTTTATTAATGTTCAGATGCATAATGTTCATTAATGCATAAACAATATTAATTTTAAGGACCTTGTGCTATTTGTTAGGCACATATCATAATAACCAGCATTAATAGGCTTTACACTTAACATGGTGGAACTTCAGACTGTCATAACACAGCTCTGGTTTTTAGAATGAAATTGCTCACAGAACATCAACTTTTTAAAGTAATGAAATAAGGTTAGTTTCAAGTGACTGGTGATAAGAACTATGACAAACTGCTTATCAGTCCTCCATGTGATTATATTTGATTAGCTAGATCTTTGCACTTTCTCCTAAGAAACAGCTGGCTATTTTATCAGCAAGTCCTTGGCCGATGCAAGTTCTCAGCTTGTCATTTCCTATCGAAAAGCGGCCAGGTTTTTCTGCTGAAGACTTTTTTGTGTGGCAGAAGGAAATAAGTATGCAGGACCCCTCACCCTGTTGAACTATGTTGGAAAGATGCCAGGACACAGCCTGTATTTTCCACATGATGTTCCAATAGCCACGGTGTTACAGTGGCAAAGGTGCAAGTTTTCTGCCTGCACAGAAGAAGCAAGTGTAAAATAACAGAGGGAAAAGGCAGACAGACAAAATCATTCAGAGGCTCAAATGGTAACAGATGAGGAGGTGTCACCTGGCATGTTACATGAATGTGATCTCCCTAGCTTCTCTGCCATCACAGTATAGCAAAGGGCATGTTGCTTTTCTACTGACATGACTGTTTTCTCTCATGAAGCTTCAGTGAATACATGCCACAGAAGTTCCTTCATTCTTTACTGCAAAGATCAAATGGGCTCACCCTGATCCTCTCATGTTTATAACTGGCACAATGAACCTACCTCACTTTCTTGTTTTCTTCAGTTTGTAACAGTGAGCAAGGAACTACCTGTGCTAAGGAAAAAACAGAACAATGTGAGAAAGATGACTGGGTATATAATGTTACAGATGAGTTAGACTCCATCATACCAAAAAAAAAAAAGTAATCAGCATGAGATTAGTGACAAAATTGTCTTTTTAAGTGCATTAAATGAGTGGTTATGCTTGCAGTTTATGTAGCACCCCTTGTTGTACAGCGTGAACACAAATGGTTTGCAATAAACCTACTGCAAGAGACCACGGCATAACAGCGAGATGGAAGCATATCGATATAGCCAGTGGGCGCAGGTGTCTGGGACTATGCACACCGCACTACAGTTTTATTTAGTGACTGATGCCTAGTTTAAAACTATTTATGTTGTTTTGTGTCTACTACTTCTAATAGAAAAATTTTTCAGCACAATTTTGCTTAAGGAGTTCAAAGTTTTCTTCGGGTTTCTAATCCTGTTTGATGTGTGGCTAGTCTGCTCTCATAGGTCTTTGCACCACCTTTGTCATCTAATTTAAATGTGCTTGCATTTCTTTTTCAGTGCTGAATTGCTGTTCCCCCTCCTTGCTGTACAGGGGTCACACAGAAATACCCAAGTAACTGAAGCATAAAGACAAGTTTCTGCTGGTCAACTCATTAACACAGTGATTTAATGTCTTTCCCAAGTTTTTTACTCCTCTGTGTGGTTTTAAAAATACAGTGTGGCAGATTAGGTTGTGCACTGGTTGCAGTATAAATATAGGTAAAAATCATTTTAACATTCTTGTGTTCAACCTTCTAATGTATTTTATACCCCTGTTTAATCAAACTGAAGTGCTGTCTGGGAACATGCACTATGAGTTCACAGAGCAGTCCATACTTGTAATGGGGGAGCAGCAAAATTGCTATGTGCTTCCTGAGAATGGAGTGCTGTCATTGTCAGTAATCAGAATAAGTAATACATATCAAACAGAGCCAGTCCTGACACTTCCTGACAGCTTAGTATATACATGCATTTCTTCACTGCATTGTAAGTCATCTGACAGGAGCTGTTTTTCCTCTTTTTGGGTGTTCTGTTCAAGTTCTGTCTGGTTACATGATTTGTGGTTTCTTTTTTTTTTTTTTCTTTTCAGTTTTCTAAATAAAATAGGAAATTACAGAGGCTCTATCACATGAAATGTTGATTTTCTCTGTTTCAATACGGCTTCCCAACATAGTGATTGTAGTAACACCTGGCTATATTCATTCTAAGAGGAGGTTAAAGTAGGTTAAAGAGAGAAGAGAGTTCTAAATTTGAAAAAGTGAATGATGTTAATAGCTCTGAAGAGTGACTGATATCAGCCTCAAGGCTATCTTGCCTTGAGAGGCTTCTCAGTGAAAAGCTGACTTCATCACATCTTTTTATTCACTTATCAGGAACTCTTAGTTCACCAAAGTGCATTTCTCTTTCATGCATTTATAGTATTCATAGGTGTGAGGGGAGGCAAATTAGTCCCTGGTGTCACCACATTGAATTTGCTCGTCTTACACCAGAGAGGAATGAAGCCCAACATGTATATATTTTTCCATTAAAGAAGGACTGCAATGAAAGCATATGAAGTTCAACATGCAGCTAGTCATTTTAACTTGGTTAAATATTTAAAAGTTTTTAATCTTAGTATTTTATTTGGCACATCTTTGATTACTTATGAAAAGTCATGGCAGCAAGGTGAAGTCTCCAGGGACTGGAGAAAATGGAGTATCACGCCGTGCTGAGTTCAGTCAGGAAAGAGTTAACTCTCTTTACTGTGGTTGCAAGGAAGCTGTGTTCCTGGATTTATGCTGTGATAAGTACTGGTAAGGTCTTAGCTGGCGCTGGGGAATGCCTGCACTGAGTTCAAAGTCTTTCTCTGTTTCTGATACTGCAGCTGCATTCCCAGCTCTCTCTTGCTACAGGCAGTGTAGGAGACACACAGTTCAGACAGCTGACCCAAACTGACCAAGGAAGTATTTCATTCCACAGTACGTCATGCTCGGGGCAGAGGTGAGGAGGGGGTCAGGGAGACATTGTTCTCTCTCACTGTCTTGCTCATTTATTCCTGTACACTTGCTAACACTCTCCCTGACTCCTGCATTAGCTTCTCTGCTAACTCCTGTGCTGGCTCGTTCGTGAGGGAGTTGGTGCGTTTGTTTAGTTTTCCCAGCCATGCTATTGCTGATAGGGTTCGTTCAGAATCTGCTACAACAG
>NW_010250047.1:4404-6291 GCF_000690775.1 Eurypyga helias
TGGGCTGTGATCGCTCTTGGGCTGTGGCTCTCGTGCTCTCTGTGTCTGACTCTCACTACTCAGCACCTGGTTGTGTATTGGTCAGTAGGTGATGAGCAATTATATGATAATTATATCATTATTGTATCATATTGTATCATATGTTTTACTTCCTTTTATTTTAATTGCTTGTTGTAAGTAGTATTTGTATATATTAATTTAGATTCTATTACTAAACAGTTCTTACCAGAGTTTTATGAGCTTTCTTGTCTTTTTCCTCCAATTCTCCCTGTCTGTTGGAGAAGAAGAAGGGGAATTTGTGAGAGCAGCTTCATGGTATTTTGCTAGCTGGATTTAAACCACGACAACACCAATTTTTACAGTAGGTAGAAATGAGGACTGGGGGAACTACCAACCACTCAGCATTATCTCAAATTCTTATAAGATCATGGAACAGATGTTCCTAGAGGTGAAGTCGAAGCATAAGGAAACCAAGTTGGTGATTAAAGACAGGCAACTAACTTCAATGAGCGCAAATCATGCCTGATTAATCTAGTGACCCTGTACGATACAGAGAGTATATCAGAGGACAAGTGAAATGCTACAGATGTCATCTGCCTGGACTGCTATTAGGTCTTTCAAAGAGTACCCCATAATATTCTTACCTCTAAATTGGAGAAATATGGGTTTGATGCCTGATGTGTTAGCTGGATAAGGAATCAACTGGAGGGCTCTGTCCAAAGAGTTACAGTTAATGGCTCAGTGTCCAAGTGGAAACCAACAATAAGTGATGTCCATCCATGGTCCATACCAGCACCCATGAAACTGGGATTTAGTGTACCCTCATCAAGTTTATACTAAACTGAGTGGTGCAGTTGATTCAGCAAGAGGGGAAGCCATCCAAAACTTGGGGTTTTTGAGGAGTTGGCCCATGTAAACATCATGAAATTCAATAAAATGTAATGTCCTGCACTTGTATTGGGGCAATCCTCAGTATCAGTACAGACTAGGGGGTAAATGGATTGAGAGCAGCCTGCAGAGAAGGACTTGGGATACTGCTGGATGAAAAATTGGATATGAGCCAGGAGTGTCCAGAAAGCCAATCTTATCATGGTCTGCATAAAAAGAAACATGACCAGCAGGGTGAGGGAGATGGTTTTCCCCCTCTGATATGACTTTTATGACTACACCTGAAGTAGTGTGTCCAGTTCTGTGGCTCCCAAAACAAGTATGACATAGACTTATTCAAGTGGGTCCAGAGGAGGATCACAAAAATAATTGGAGGGATGGAGCACCACTCCTATGAGGACAAGCTGAATGAGTTGCAGTTCTTCAGCCTGGAGAAGAGAAGGCTCCAGGGACAACTTGTTACGTCCTTTCAATACTTAAAGAAGTCTTATAAGAAATACTGAGAGTAACTTTTTACCAAGGCTGGTAATGACAGGACAAGGGGTATTTGTTTTAAACTAAATTAGCATAAGTTTAAATTGGACATAAGTAAGAAGTACTTTATGAGGGTGGTGAGACACTGGAAGAGGCTGCCTGGAGAAGCTGTGAATAACTTGCCATTTGAAGTGTTTGGGGTCAAGTTGCACTGGGATTTGAGAAACATGATCTAGTGAGAGATTTCCCCTCCCATGGCAGGGGGCTTGGACCAGATGATATGTAAAGGTCCCTTGCAACCATTCTATGACTCTATGACAGCTCATCACTCCTGATTATGTGTGGGAAGTCTCTCTTCCTCTTCTGACTTGAGGAAAAAGCGATTTATTTTTCAATCTTCTTTCTTTTACTACTATGACAGGTGCTTGTTTTCTGTCTTCCAGTCTTGGCCTTGAGAAGGTGAGAGGATACAGACCAAAAATATATGCAGGATAGAAGTATAACTTGTGAGAGGAGTGGCTGTGG
>NW_010250047.1:6308-13642 GCF_000690775.1 Eurypyga helias
CGGGACAAAGGGCCCGGGGGTGCTGGCTGGCAGCAGGCTCCATACGGGTCAGCAGTGGGCCCTGGCAGCCAAGGGGGCAACCCCCACCCTGGGGTCCATCCCACCCAGCGTGACCAGCCGGTCAGCAGGGGTGGTTATCCCGCTGGATTCAACGTCGGTGCAGCCTCCCCTCCAGTGCCGTCTGCCCTTCTGGGCCCCACCATTCAGGAAGGATGTGGAGGCCCTTCACTGTGCCCAGAGGAGGGCAGCAGGGCGGGTGGAAGGGCTGGAATGTGCTGTGAGGAGCTGCTGAGGACTCTGGGGTTGTCTGGGTTGGAGAGAAGGAGGCTGAGGGGTGACCTCATTGCTCTCTTCAGCTTCCTGAGGAGGGGGAGTGGAGAGGGATTTTTTGGTGTCTTGTCAATGGCATCCAGTGCCAGGATTCGTGGGAATGGCTTAAAGCTGTACCAGGGGAGGTTCAGACTTGACATTAGGAAACATTTTTTACAAGGAGGATGGTCAAGCACTAGAACAGGCTTCCTCGGGAGGTGGTCAGTGTTCCATGCCTGTCAGTGGATAAGAATTAAGTGGACAATATACTTAATAATATGTTTTCATTTTTTTTTTTCATCCCTGAAGTTATCAGGAAGTTGGACTTGATGACAGCTATAGGTATCCTATTCTAGTCTAGTCTAGTCTTCTATTCCAGAAAATAAGGACCAAAGGACCGGAACGTATTGTAAATAATAAGCTTTAAGAAAGTCTCCATTTTTATTGCAATAAGAACAAGAATTTTTCCAGAGATCTTATGTGATAGAAACATTTACATATGAAGAATGTGAACACTCAATGTGGAAGACAGAGTAAGAAGAAAATGATGTTTCTCTGTTCTCCCATAATAATTTTGTAAGACCAAAATGCAGAAAGTAACTATATACCAGAAAATATGTCAAAGGAATATTTACTCATAAGTAAATAAGTGCATAAAATTTAACGTTTTTACATCTTACAAAGTTAGTTCATCCTTATAAAGAGCAATGACATCCAAGAAAACAAAATCCATTGGAAAAAAAAAAAAAGAAAAAAAAAGTAATAAATTTAAAGATCTGGTCTGATTTTGAGTCATTCATGTAGAAATCACAAATCAAACCAGTTGGCTGAAGTATTTTTAGGCTTTTGTTATTTTTAAACATGAAAACTAGGAAACTAATGATTTTCAGGCTGAACTTACTCCATAGGAATGAAAAAGAAATTCTAGTTTAGGCTAGTCCTACAGAAACAAGATACAGTTTTGGTTTTTTTTTTTTTTTTTCCTCTCATCTCTTCAATCTTTGTGCAGGGTGTCAGAGCCTAAACTGATAACAATTCTATTTTACCTTCCATGTGATTAACTGACTTGATCACCCACCAGAATCCTTCACTGGGACCACACTGTGAGCTTGGGTACAATGTTCCAAACAGATGAGGCAAGAATCAGGATCTTTGGGCTACATCGACACCAATCCTACCAGCAGAGACATGGAGAAATCACAAACACTGTTAAATTGGTCTCAGTTGGAAGTTGATGTGTAAGAAACTTTGACTTACTATTGAAATAAGAAAAAAAAAAAGGAAGAAAGATCAATTTATTTCCATTCCCTAACAATATGGTAAATTAATAAACCTTCCTGACAGGATAAGCTCTGGTATTCTAAATGCACAGTGTATTGCATACACACAGTTCCACATCCAGAAAGGACAAACAGATAATTGTAGGTGGCACCACACACTTGCATTTTGCTGAGTTCTTGCCTTAAATAAGAATTTTACATTTCAAATTGTAACACACAGCAAAAGAACATATACTGCTACTAAATGAGCAGATTAAGTAAACAAGCTTTAAGATGTCAATCTTTCCCAAGTTTATCCATAATATTTCATTTGTTATCACTGAAACTTGGAACACCTTAAGAACAAATACATATGCTGACATTTATATGAGAAATTATTAGATTTACCTAATCTCAGATACAATATCACATTGTGCTATAACTTACAAATAATCCAATTGCTGATCTCATGTTAAATCAAACTCCTTATCAGTAAGATATTGGGTTCTTTGATATTTACTTGATAATTCTTTTTAATAAATATTATAAGAGTTCTGTTTTCCTTTAAGGACTACATTTTTATATGGGATCATCTCATTATATTACTTTGATTTTCTCTCTTTTCCTTATTGTTACAAATCTAGTTGTAACTAAAAGAAATCTTCATTTGGAGTTCTTTATGTAGGAAGACAAAGCAAAAGCCTTGCATCTTTGTATGTTTTTTTCTTTTCTACAATAATTCTCATCTCCCAGTAAAATATATGATGGACAATGTCAAAAATCTTCCAATTCCTTTACCCAGAGCATTTACATACTTTCGTCTTTACTACATATGTGTACCATCTCTGTGTATAATCATGTCCGTGCTAAACATTTGCAACATTAATGAATGTATACTTTCTTGTCTCCCTTCCTTCCTCTTCCAAATATTTCTCTCTTTTATCTGGGTAAATATCACAAATTGTGATGTATAAACAAAGCAGGTCATTCTTAAAAATGTGAGTTAGCAGCAACAGCTGGGGTGGAGGAAAATATTTCTACTGCCTATTTGGCAACTAAGTTGTTTGTAGTTTTTGGCTTTGAAAATATTTGTTTCAATTAATTTATTTGTTCCAGTTAACACTGTCAAGTGGTCTATTACCAGATAATATTGCTGCTTTCTTCTTTTACTTAATGTTGTACTTCATGCCCACCTGTCATGGTTCATGTTATCTCAGAGTGGATGGAATGGATGGAATAAGTAAATTATTTATTAAAAATCTACCTCCTGCTTACAGTCACCCAATTAAGATGTAGAAAAAATAAAAATAAGCATATGAGTGGCATTTGGATAACGTGTACAGTATCATCTAGGATTTTCATCTGCTGAATCATTGATGTGTCTATCATTTTTTGATATATGTCACCAACAGCCAAAGCAACAGCTAAGAAACTGTAATCACGGTTCTAGAGGGAAAAAAAAAAACCAACCCAACACCACAACAAAACCACTAAAAAAAAAACCCAAACCCACAAACCCCAAACCTAAAAAACCACTTTATTTTTGGTGTTATTGGCAAACCCAGTCACCTTTGAAAATGCTGACTTTGCTGCATCAGGCTTCTCATGGAAGTAGTATTGAGAAAGAAGACCTGAAGACCTGAGAGGTGATGCAACCTCTGAATGCTACTTCCACATTCAATTAAAATGCCTAAGATGGTCCAGTAAAATAAAAAGCAGAAACTTTGAATTTAGGCTCTTGTTCTCAAGGAATCCCTCTTTTTTCTTTGGCTGTAAAAGGAGACATGACTTCTAACTTCACATGAAAACTATCCCTGTTTCAGCAATCTTACCTCTGCCTGCAGTTCCACCTTTCATACATTGCACAGATTTATGAACTTTCTCACACCATTTCCTTACAACGTAGCAAAATCTTTAGAGGTCTGAGCCAAAGTTATGCAGCTGAACTGTGCTAGAGCTAGGCCATGAATGAAACTATGGAGGAGGATTCTGTGGAGAGGGAAAGTGACAGATTAGAAACCCCACATTTGGTGATCATTAGGCAACAGCACCTGTGAGCTGAGATGCGAATTCTTGTATGAACTTTGCATCCTTCTTGCAAGACTAATATTATTTAAGTTTTTTGTTTTTTTACCCAGAAGTCTGGCAAAATTTACAAGGAAGGATCTTAAGTTGAAAGATTTTAGTCCTGTCTGTGTCCTGTTCCAAAAATTCTATGGAAGTTCTGACTCTATAAGCTGAATCTTTTATTCTTCACTGGGTATCAGGCAAAGTTTCTTCATTACCTCCTAAATCTATTCTTACTGCTTTCAGATGAGCTGTGCCTCCATAATGCTCTATGGTATCAAAAATGACTGCCTGATGAGTCTCATAGGAAGAGAATAATCCTTTCTGATCTCCACCCTGGTTATTGGTTAAATCCATCCCGTCCCAGAAGACAGCACAGTAAATACCACAGCTGAAAGAAGGGAAAACAGGCCTTTTGTCACAGGAAGATTCTCCTGTGACATAAGGCACAGGTATGAAGAAGAATCCAGAATCCACAGGTCAGAGGTAAATATTTCTCCTGTATTTCCCACACACACCATGATGTGAATCTTGAGTGGCAGGGAGGGATAAATATATATGTATGATTCCCCCCCATTTCCTTAGAAACCTATACGAAGCAAAGCCATCTTGTAGTCTGATCAAGCTTCCTATGCTGCAGCCACTGAGCTGTAGGGGGATGCCAATTGTGCTGTGGACTGTATGTCATCTCTCCCTCCAGATTTCTTTCTTAACATTATCTCCTTCAGCAAAGCTGTTTGGCTTGGGATTACCTATGTTTTTGTCAGCTATGATATTGCCAACTTTGCATCAAAATATTCTTGAGAAAGACTTTTATATTTTCTGTTAAGATGTGCTTTCATTACAAGCCACTCAATTCTAAGTTTTGGCATTTACTAATCTTGAATGGATTTTGCTTTATGATTAGCCAAGAAAGATTTAAACCTGTAGACAGGGAACTACTGAAGTAAATATTCCATCAGTTTGATTGTTTTCAGTTGAAAAGTGGAAAGTTCCTAAATGCATGCCATTTAATAAAACTGTATTAATGAAAAAAATTTCATGAATAAGTGAGAAAATAATATTAGATTATTTTATAGAGCAATTTACAAAAATGTCACCTTTTCAAATAATACAAAATATTAACACAATTTAATCTACTGAAAGACATACATGCATTTTATTTTTTCTTTAAATGATCTCTCATGTAGGTTTTACTGACGTGGACTTTCTGATATTACAGTGAAAAAAGTTCAGTTTATTTATTGATTTATTTATCTATTTATTTATTTATTTCAAAGTCCAGTGAGATTACATCTACTTTAATAGGTTGGAATCTAGTTAAGCAGAACAAGAATAATTCACGCTGAAGCATGTATTTGAATCTACGTTTGTGAACTTTGATTGATAACCTTATATGTATTAAAAAAAAAACCTACAAACAACAACACAACATTTGATGAACAGTTACCCATTGTTAACCATCCTGATAGTTCTAAGAAGCTTATAATTTTAGACCCAATTTGTTCTTGCACAGGGAGATTTTAATTTACAACACAGAGATTTAAATTATATTATGGTTTATAATGATCCTTACTTAACCTATCCGTTAAATAAATTCCTGTAAAAAAGACAAAACTGCATTTTGGAATGCAAAATCTCATTATTAGTAGGAGATCTATTTAAGGGTATTATCCTAACATAAACCATGCAAATTTCCTGGGGCTTAAAAGTGAATTCTGGTGCTCTGTGAAGAATAAAATTTCTTGACAGTCAGTAACTCTGATCGAACCTTCTGTATTCTTTTCTGCAACACATTACGACTATGGGGCCTGACTAAAGTCAACAGTTTAAAACCACTCTTTCTTTTAGATATCATGGCATCAATCTGATGATATCAATGGATAAAAAAGCCAAGTTTGTTTTATTCTGTCAGCATGAGGAAGTATGAAGGTGCCAAATCTTGCAGAGGTTGCTACACAGTCATGAGCATCTCATCTGGAAGGCTGTCTGTCTGGTGTGGCTTATTCATTATCCTATAGTCTACCCGTGCCTTTTCACACGATATATTCCTACTATTCTCCTAGTTGTACATCTTAGAATCATAGAATGGTTTGGGTTGGAAGGGACCTTAAAGAACATCTAGTTCCAACCTCCCTGCCATGGGCAGGGACACCTTCCACTAGACCAGGTTGCTCAAAGCCTCATCCAGCCTGGCCTTGAACACTTCCAGGGATGGGGCATCCACAGCTTCCCTGGGCAACCTGTTCCAGTGCCTCACCACGCTCTCTGGGAAGAATCTGTACAAATGAGTATGGGATTATGTCATCTGTGTGCTGTTGACAACTAGTTTTGTTTGTTTTGCACTGCATCAACATACAAGTTTGTGCTTGATTTCTGATTTCCTAGGAAAGAGAGAGATCTTCTTGGAAGCTAATCTTTCAGTTCCGTTCTGGGTAAAACAGAGGGGTTGCTGAAGGACAAATTTCAGGAAGATTTGGGATATTGTGATTAATCCATTAGCTGCTTTCATTTCTGACAGTGAAATCTGAGTCATTCACATCATAAAACATAATTCTGTGTGTGACAGTTTTCTCTAACTGGTCTTTCAGTGTCACTTTCCTAAAGATTTTTCTGTCTTTCTGGCTATATCCCATACATTCTGGTTTTACATTCAAGTGGGACTTTCTAGGTAGATATACAGCTACCTCAGTATTAAAGACATGAATGATCCCTAACAGATAAATCTGTACGTGTGCTTTTTTTTCCTAATTCAGTTTTACACTATCAGAAGTAAATTGAACTTTTATAAAAGCATTCATAAAGATTCTTTTCCTAATACTTCTCTGTTTCCTTCCACAGCGTACCTTTCAGTTTTATAAGCAGAGTTCATTGAAGAAATCACAGTACTCCTGATCTACATGCTGGTATAGTACAAACTATACAGAAAAAAAGAAAAAAACTTTTAGCTACCTACAAGACAAAACATGTCTCCCCTTCAGAGTATTTCTCATGTTAATGTGTACAGTTAACTGTCTAAAAATAAGCTGAGGTAAATTACTTCAGGATTGCAGGATGACTTTGTTTCAATTAGAAATATTTCAAAATCCACTGTAATAATTTTATGACATCTTTGAACTACTCATTTTTCTTAATAATTTCCAGGTTCATTATCTCAAGACTAAGACTTTCCTTCTCATTTTTGCTTGAAGTTAAGATGTTACAAGGTATTTAATCTTGATTCTTTAGAAATTATGTTGCTTAAATTTAAGGTATGGAAAATACCACCAGGTACTTTACTGATGGGCATGTTATAAATATGTATAAGAAGATTTCTTCTGAGTTCTTAAACCAATGTTGAAAAAAGATGAGTTGTAAATTTTCTGCAATGGACTGTTTCCTCAGGTCTGGTCATGTAAACCTAGGGTCTTATAACATGGTTATCTGTACAACAGGTTGTTTGGGTTTTTTTTCCCTCAGAAAATGTTACTAATTTTTACTTTTCTTCATTCCAATACTTAGTGCAGTCCTAATATTTGTTAGCTAATATTAAAGATAGAATTGTCAGCCTTAGGTCCCCAAAAATGCAGTGTCATTCTGCAAGCTGAGAGTCTATAACCTTTTGGTACAATTGTGGTTTCTATAAAGATTGCGTAAAAACTTTGTAACCAAGTAGTGCAGGCATTGCTACTCATGTGATAGAAAAGCAATGGACTGAGT
>NW_010250047.1:13695-17098 GCF_000690775.1 Eurypyga helias
ACAGAACTCAATTTTATCTTCATTTTTAGTGGGCATTAGGTCAAAAGCAAAACTAATCAAGCATCTGAGCACAACATAGCACATGAGAAAGCAATGGAGTTATCATTGTCATCTATCTTCCCAGTGATGGAAGGAGAGAGACACAGGAAGGGAGCTAAAGGTTAAGGATTATTAGCTCCTTTCTGTGGAGAAGCCATCAGTCCGAACTCAATTTTATCTTCATTTTTAGTGGGCATTAGGTCAAAAGCAAAACTAATCAAGCATCTGAGCACAACATAGCACATGAGAAAGCAATGGAGTTATCATTGTCATCTATCTTCCCAGTGATGGAAGGAGAGAGACACAGGAAGGGAGCTAAAGGTTAAGGATTATTAGCTCCTTTCTGTGGAGAAGCCATCAGTCCTCTGAATTAAAAAATAACTTCTAGTCTCAGCATAGCAGTACATTTCACTAACCATTGTATCAGGTTCGATTTCCAATGACAGCTCAAATGTGAAACAACTTTAATATTTTCAATTCCACCATTTCTCTAGCCACTAAGCTTTTGGGTTTCCCCTGAACCCACAGAAATATATATCCTACACATGATAAACAAATCCTACTAATAGAGTATAATTTAGGTTGAAATTTACTAGAATATAACTTAGAAATTAAAACAGTCCCTTAAAAAGTCCCTCACAATGTTAGGGTTTGGAGTTTTTGGGGGGAGTTTTTGGAGGTTGTTTTTTTTTTTTTTTTAGCTGAGGAAAACTTCAGTAGGGAGGTAATCTTCACATGTTTTTTTAATGTTTTACAGAATTTTTGTCTAAGATTTTTGCTTACACAGCTCACCCTTGTCTTATCATACTGCCTGGTCCACCACACTTATCTGCCTTTTGTTTTCCACTACACTGTCCTGAAGTGCCTCTTCCTATTCCATTGTGGTGAACATGTTTTAAATGCAGTTTCCCATTGTATAATGCCGAAATTTTTTCAAGCTAGGATGGAGAAGTTATTGTTTCATTCAGAGCATCACCTTGCTTAATTCAAAGCATCATCTGGAGTTAAACACAAACAATTGGATGACTTACTTGGGGTTGGGCTTGTCTTTACGATGTTTGCTGTTATGTTCATCACTCTGATGGTATCAATCCACTCTTCCTCATTTCTTCTTTCTCACACACATAATAAAGATTACAAGAATAATGTCAGAAACTAAAAGACTAAGAAAACATAAACTGGTCTGGTCATAAAAGTATGTATAGACAATGATGCCTAGAGTGAAAGATGAAAATAAGAACACGTTGTTTGTAAAGGTCAATGGGTCTTTGTTAAGTAGAATAACTTTTTAAGACAAGCACAATAGCCACTATTAAAAATGTTCTGTTCAAAGACAGATCAGATAAACAATAAAAGTGCTTCTCCCCACAATTTTCAATTTTAACCCAATCTTGAAAAATTAGAATTAAAAGAGTGAAACATTTACCTTTTTAGTGAAGAAAAAATTAAAAATATAGGGATTTCTCTGTGAAAATAATGAAAACCAGGAAAATAATGAATTTAACTTCACAAAGAAAAACATGGCAACTGTTACTATGGTCAAAGTTGTGTTTATGAAAGCTACACATAAAAAACTTATACCATTTGGATCTCTCAGTTCAGATGATTTAAAAAATATATTTTTTTCATAAAATAATGGTCTGTCTTACAAAAATATTTGGGGTTAATTAGAAAAAATGTAAATTTTAAATACAGAACTTAGAATGGGCATTGAACTCTCATTAAAATATGGGAAAAGAGGAACACCTATCTTTTCCAATTGCTTTTAAAATCACAGACTACTGTGATATCTCAGAACTTCCTGAAGAACAAGAAATGTGGACATGGCTGGCACTGCAGTCATTCAATTTATCTTCAGTTTTAGCTTTCAATGTCTCTGTTTCATGTGTTCAAAGACAACTTAGAAGAAATTACATTAATTATTATCTGGTCAGACTAACACTGTACTGAGGAATTAACTTTCAGGTAACAAAATTTTTGTCTATTCTCCCCAAAAGACTACTATACATAGAGCTGATAGGACATGAAATCTTGAGTTCTGTCATTGAAATGAAAGACACTATGATTATTGGTACCACATATTGACATGCAGCATGGTGTAACTTTTAAAATAAGAAGAACTGTCTCTCAGCTATGAGACCTTATGAAACCATAATGCAAAGGTTTCCAAAACCAAAACCAAAGTGGAATTGACAAACTTAATCAAACACTTCTGGTTCTCAAAATGAACTGGCTAAAATGTGGGCCAAAAAGTTACTTTGAGAGAGTGGTTATGCAATCTTATTTTTCTCTTCTCAGTAGTTGCCTCTAACATGGCAAAATATGAGCCTTAGAAGAATTTGTGGAACCTTCAATCACATGATGGTTAATTGATTGGTGATGAAGACTTCTGATTGAGTGACAAGTTAACATTATTCTACAGGAAAAGTTCCCAGATGAGTGATTGAATTTATAACTTTACTCAGGTTATGCAGAAAACAAAGTAAGTAACACCCTTCTGAATTTCTTACGAGCCAGCAAGTTGATCACAGACATATGGGAAGATAAGTTCAGGGAAAAATGTACCTGGCAATGCTGACAAATCAAAATTTTGAATTTGTTAACTAACAAAAAATTGAGAAAAGAAAATTACTCCCTATCCTGTTAATTGCTGCAGAAATTGAAACATGTTATGAAACTTCACTTTGGATTTTGGAAAATTAAAATCATACTAAATTGCATTTTAGGAAGGACTATTCATAATGAAACCATAAAATAAGGATCTTGCTCATTTTGTCTGTTATTTTGAAAACTGTGACACAAACAGCAGGTGTTTAAAAGACTTAACGTGTTATCTCTATGGTCAGCAGCAGGAAAACAACCCTCCATCCACATCCTCACTTATTTTAGAAATGCCCCAAACTTTTAAAATACCATCTGGTTGCAATCAAGTCTTTCAATAAGTGTGAATACATAGGCTATAGCTCATGATGTTTGTGTGGGCAGATGTCTAACATGCGGAATTATTAATGGAGTGTTGGACCTCAAATGTTTCAGTTATGTCTGGGTGCTATGAATTACAAGATTGCACTCAGAAGTCACAAAAAACTGAATGCTCTGTGGTTTTGGCAATTAAAATTCTAGAGGTACCCACAAGAGCTCAGATTCTAATTCTATGTCATATACAGAAATCTCATCTAACTGTAGCTGCAGGCATTCTTCTTCATTTTAGCATATATTCAGCCTGTGACACTACAGCAAGTATGCAACCATGATATTCCCAAGGTCACCATGAGTGAGTGCTTGCATAAAAGGACAGCAGAAGTTGATTGCATATTGTCACCCTAACAGGGGAACTGTGAGAAATTTAGAACAGTCTTTAAAG
>NW_010250048.1:0-3968 GCF_000690775.1 Eurypyga helias
AAACCATTCTAGGATTCTGTGACATCTTCCCCAAAACAACCCCATCTCAAACAAAAAAGCACACTGCTATCATAACACACCTTATGTTGATCACCCCATGGAATACATGTATTAGATAAATTCATGGTGTCACCTCTCCCTTTCATCTTTAACTTCTGTGACACAGCCATTCTTTGAGAACTGAACCAAAAGCTTCTGGGTTAAGTATCAGAGGACGGACCAACTCAGGTGGTGCTGTAGTGGGCATGTGACAAAGACCACTTGACCAGAATAGGGAGTAACTGAAAATTTCTTTAGATAGCTAGAAAAAGCCTCTTGGTACCAAATCCTGGTGGACTCCATCTCAGCCAGTCTGTCATCTGCTGCAAAGGCAGTACGGTTTGTGTACACACAATCCAGAGAATTTTTGGAGACCATCAAGGCCAATAAGCCAGTTAAGGGAGATGATCTTCTGCATCTGTTACTCAAAAAAAACCTCAAACCAATCAAAGATGGAAAGGTGAAGGCAGCCTTTCCTCCAGAGGCAGTGAAGCATAAGGTCCTTAACTGCCCATGCAGTACAGCAGACACACTTTATCCAGAGTGGCACCAACAAGAGCAGAACCAGCAGGTCAAGAGAAGGGATCTTTCTTCCCTGCTTGGCACAGACACCTGCATCATTTTGGCTCTGCAGAATAATGACAACATTGACATACTGAGGGCATTCATCTGAGTACAGAGGGCTACCAAGTTGATCAGGGATCTGAAACCTAGGATACATAAAGAGACTAAGACCTGGGTTTATCCAAGCTGGTGAAGGGGGATTTATTGCTACCTAGGACTACCTAGTGCAAGGATACAGCAAAAATGGAGCTAGACCCGTGTCAGACCTGCAAAGATATAAAATAAAAAGCAATGAGCATAGGCTACAGACAGGAAATCCTAGTTAAGTGTACAGAAAAATATTTTCATCTAGAGGGTGTTAAAATATTGGGTGAAAAGCCTAAGGAGTTGTCCCCAGAGACAACTGACACTCACTTGGGCATGATGATCTCTAACCTAATTGGTACTGGTATTAGGACAGGGATGAACCTTAGACCTCCAGATGGCTCTTCCTGACTAACACTATGAATTCAAGTCCAACAGCAAAATTACCTTCTACTTCAGGATAGCAAATGTTCAGCTTAGAAATGGGTTTATAGAAGCAAAAACCCAGCTAATGCAAACTAATAAAGAAGGACAACACCCAGTCCTTGTTTTTTCTATTATATTTGTACTGCAACTGTGTGTCTGTGGTGGAGCTCAGTGTATACATGCAAGTTTAAAGGATAATCCCCTCTGGGATGTGTAGGACCCAAATTCAGTTAAACTCATGCTTTTTAGAGGTCACTGCAAAACAAAGCAATTAAGAGTTGCATATTGTGCAACACCTTGTTTACCTATCCCCTTTTTTCCCCTCCTCCAACAGTTCACACTGTACACAATCTGTTTTAGTTGCTCACTGACATCACACCTGATGCTCAGACATGAACCTCAGCACTTCAAGCTTGTTTTATCATACCAAACCATTCATCTTCTTACATCTGGAAACGGGTGGCCTGCTCTATAATGTTGACTGAAGAGGACTTCCATGACATACATGGAAATGAATCTGTGTGGGCATAGGAGAGGAGTCTCTTTCCTGTAAGATTCAGCCCTTCAAATATTTAAATAGCTTGAGGAGCAGCTTCTCCCAGCCCAAGTACATAATGCAGGCTAGCCACAGCACTGCCTTCTGCTCTGAGGAAACCCCATGTGGACACATTCAATGCATTTCAGTAGCTTAAGGATCACACAAAAGTAAACAAATCCATGGCAAAACCCAAAGCATTTCACTATACAAAACAAGTCAGGCCACAGTCAAATCTTTAATAAAAGCACTTTTAGTCAGTGACAAACAAGATACAGCAGACATGACAACTCAGAAAAATCAAGTTAGGGGTAGTGTGCTGCTGGTGTTTCCAGAGGCTCCAACAGGTCCCTAAACCTAACCATCCCCTCAGGGGCTTCTGAGACATTCACTACATACTAGACAGCTACTAGAAAAGAGTCACTCTTGGCTCATCCCTCCTCAAGTTGATATGGAAGCAGCATAGAAGGATCTTTGTTCTGACCAAAACCAATGGAGCAAATTAACCTAGAACATCCCTCCAGCCCTCATCCCCAAGTAGGAGATTAAGGCGATTTTCTAGGGAGAAGACTAAGCAATCTGTACTCTTCCACACTTCCTCCAGTTTCACAACATGCACTTCAGCTAAAGCATCTTTGTGGAGAGAAGCCCAGCAGCGCCAGCCTCCTCACAGGATTTATCTTGTTTGAGCAGGGCATGGCAGAAAGTATCTCCCTGTAGAAACCATTCCCCATCTTATTGGTTAGCCTGTTCAAAAAGGCTGTCAGGCACACGTTTGACAAGACTACACATTTGCATTTAGCAATCTTCTGTCCTGCTCCCTTCATTGACATTAGGAGGCAATAAAAGGTGCATAGGATCCTTCTCACCATGACATTAGCAAAGTAACCAATTCTAGTTGCAAGAGTCTGAGTGATCCTCTTCTAGTAACAAATAAGGCCTTGAAGCTGCCTTGCTAAGGGGCAGGGTTCTGCAGCACTGGGAGGAGTATGGCAAAGGGCTTGTTCTCAGAAGCCCAGCACACACACAAGAGCTTTGGAAGGTTGTATCCCTGCACTTTGGTCTTTGGGTAGTGCCACCTGCTCAGTATCTGTAGTGGTCTGGCTTGAATGGCCCATCTCTTGATAAGCCTAGGTACTTGGCCTGCTTGTCACTCAGCTTAGTCAGCTTCACACAGAGTTTATCCAGATGAGCAGCAGCCACAGCTTCATCCAGCTAGAAGAAACAAAGCATTGAGACACAATTATCAGAACAATCATATTAGTTCAGGAAGTCATGGTCAATAGTGAAAAGTCAGCGTGACAACCAACAGGAGCCCCAAGGAGGAATTAACAGACTGACACAGATAAACAGTCAGACAGCTCTTTTCCTCCCAACGTACCTCACCTGCTTGAGCAGAGGCATCTGCTCTGAAGACACAACTGTGTTCAGATGGAAGAGCTCAATGCTTTTGAGGGAGTCAAGCTTGAGAGGACAAACAACTTCACATAATCATGCCTATTTCAATCTCATTTACACATTCACATCCATCTAACAAGATATGAAGCTATTCAGAGATAAGAATATCCAGGTTGGTAGAATGGCATAGCCCCAGTCATGTTTCCACTACAAAGACACTTGTGCCTACTAGACTACCATCCCTCAATTTAGGTAAGTTCTAATACTGGAAATCTAACACTGCATCTCCATTCCAGATAGCCTATTTTAGGAGTACTTGTGATTAAGAAATTGTGCTGGTGTTGGGATAGAGTTAACTTTCCTCACAGTAACCAGCATGAGCCTATGTTTTGGTTATCCTGAGAAGAATACTGATAACATACTAATGTTTTCAGTTGTTGCTGAGCAACGTTTATACCAAGTCAAGGACTTCCTCAGTTTCTGACCCTGCCCCTGTGTTCCAGCTTGTTCTCTACAAGACCCTGGGAAGGGACACATCCCAGACAGCTGAGCCAAACTGACCAAAGGGACATTTCATTCCCTAAAATGTCACTCTCTGTATATAAACTGGGGAAGTGGGCCAGGGGTTCTCTCTTGCTCACTGGGTCAGGCTCTAAGGGTTATGGCCCTCCACCTCTCTATGCCTCTGGGTGGTCAGGTACTGGCTGGGCATCAGTCAGCAGGTGGTGAGCAATTATTTGTATTATTTTCATCCATTAGCACAGGTGGTACTGTTATTTCATTTATTTTCAATTATTACATTTTAATTTAATTTGTATTTAATTATTACATCGTTCATAGAATGGTTTGGGTTGGAAGGGACCTTAAAGATCATCCAGTTCCAACCCCCCTGCCATGGGCAGGGACACCCTCCACTAGACCC
>NW_010250048.1:4222-4600 GCF_000690775.1 Eurypyga helias
TTCTCCCCCTCCTCCCCCCCATCTTGCTGGAGGAGGGGGGAGGTGAACAAGTGGCTGTGTGGTATGTGGTTGCTGGCTGGGATTAAGACACAGCAGGAGTTCATTCCAATAGCCAGTCCTAGATTTCCACTCAAAGGGCATATGCTAACAAGCAACTACTCTGAAGCAACCCCACTGTAATGAACAAGGTTAAAAGCTACATCTGTACAGAGTATAATTCACCACAGCTTAACATGCTCACAGAAGAGCTGCCGACATCTCTTGAGAACCAACACAACCAAAAGATGTTGTCATTTAACCCCAACCAGCAAAATACCATGACCTCACACCTCCCCATACCCTCCTTTAGTGGCAGGGGAGAATCAGAGGAAAAAGACA
>NW_010250049.1:0-1168 GCF_000690775.1 Eurypyga helias
GCTCCAGCCCTCTGATCATCTTATTATATAAGATGATATATATTATATATATTATATATCATCTTATTATCACCTGAATAACATTCTGCTGCCTGGATCTCCTCTACCATGAGACCGGCGAGGAAGATCATGCATCTATGTGCATGGGCTGAAGGAGAGATACTGCAAACTTGGCTTGTCCGTCAGTGTTACGTAAGTGTCAAGAGATGGATTCAACATCCTGATGCTCAAGCACTATGAACAGAAGCCAGAAGAGCTAAACCAAGAATCTCTCCCTGTCTCTGCTGGTCAAAATTACACTGCCATCTTCCTCCTCTGTACCTTTCAAATCTGCATAACTGCAGTGTATTTATGATATACTTTGATATCATAGACATACTTTGTTTTCCAAAAAAACAAAATGGGATTTTTTGACTCATTTGAGTAATTTACTTACTCACCAATCTGTGTTATTAAGGGAACAGTAAACAAATTAAACAACTTCTGTCATAAACTGCTGTTCCACCGCACTCTCCCGGGCCCAAGAGGAAACAGTGACTTCAGGGTCTAAAGGCTGCGATCCTGACCTGACTCACGACAGAAATGGGGCACACTAGCAGCAATACCTCTTTCTGTTCATCCATCGACACATAAACAGTGACAAACCCGATCTTTGGACCTTTCTTACCACCAGCATTTGGACTGCTGTTATGCCAGCTGAGAACTGTATGGTTTACAGTAAGACTCAAAATAATCAGAAGGCTCTGAATGTATTTCCTTAATCGCTCGCGAAGGATTTTAGGAGAAAACAAAAAGTCAAGAAACAAAGGTACAACCCCTCTGTTCTTTCTCTAAGGCCATGCTCAAGTGAGGCAAGGCTCCAATCTATCTTTAAATTTGCAATTACAGCCCAACTGAACTATGGAATCAGTTTGCCTAACCAGTTCACTCACTGTTACTGGCAACAGTAACTAGCCATTTCCCATTAGTACCTCCCTGTGATAACATGCCAGCATAAGACATCTCTATATGTGACTAGAGAAACGACGCTGAGGCTTTATCATTCCCACAGACAATGTGGTGATACAGGCATTTTCTTCTCTAACGCCCCCTGATTTTCAGCACCTAGTTTCCATCCTAAACGTCTCCACATATCAAGGAGGTAAGTTTCTCAAAGCAGCGGCCTTGC
>NW_010250049.1:1182-7101 GCF_000690775.1 Eurypyga helias
GTTTCAGTGCTAGAATAATGATCTAAATACTTAAATTGTTAATGGTTTTCACACATGATAACAGCCTGAAAACACGCTTATTGTTTGTTCCAGACTTGTTTACCTGCCTTCTTTACAAAAAAAACCCAGCTTCACAGTGTCTTTTAGTATCAGATTAAGTGAGGGATACAGGCCAAGTGAGGTGTCTAGATAAATAATTGTCATGAACCATTTAATAATTTGAGGTGCATATCACAGTGTTTTGAAAAGTTGGGGTCAGCGGGTTTTTTGATGCAGCTCTTTCCATATCAAGGTCTTTTAAAGACATTAATGAAGTATTACAACATCCCCTGATGGGAAGACTACAGTGCACCCTTCAAAAAGAAGTAACACTGCCCAAGAGTGTAAGGTGAGTTGATGGCAATGGGGAAAAAAAAAAAATAGCACCGACTCAAACTCACCTAACTTATGTACTGAACCAGCTTTAAAAAAAAAACAAAATCAAAACCAAACACATTTAAAATGAATACGTTCACTAATTTTCTATATTTCAGGAGAACAAATGCAGTGATTTTGAAAAATAACCATAGTTTTCACTATTCCCAGTCAAACAGCAGCACGTTTGTTGGACATACTTTGTTTTCCAGTTGGGGTTTTTTGACTCATTTGAGTAATTTACTTACTCACTGACTGTGCTTTTTATAGCACTTTTAATCAACTGACTTAATCTTTATTATTTTAATCTCTTAATCTACGCAGAGATAAAATCTCAAGGTGACTATTTAAAATGACCTCTACATGAGCTGATACCACTGCAGAAGATGTAAAATTCACATGACTTATTCTCATGGGCCTGACCAGCCAGCTAGACATTACTGAGATCTATCCAAGTCAAAAGGAAAAAATGCTTCCCAATACATCTTTTCCTTTGGCACATGCTTCCAAAGCTGCCCACAGCACACGCTCTGTGACCTGCCTATGCACAGCATTAACAGCCCTTCTTGCGCAGCACACAGAAGCAGTAAGGAGCAAACGCCACCAGTAAGGGGAGTTTTCCTTCAGCAGACAATGCTAGAGGTCTGCACGGCTGAAGGCTCTTGGCATTAACAATGCTATCACCACTCCCAACAACTTTTGTAAAAGCAAAAGGGGTTTTTACAAACAGGTGCAACGGTCCTTAAGTGCAAACGCTGTGTAAGCCATACCTGCTCTGGATTTGCTGTTGCGCTAATGCACACGACGGGAGGAGCTCAAGTAGCAAGCACACACATGTGAAGGAAGGGCCAGAAATGGCATGACAGAAGCTAGAGATACGTTGCCAGCTACGTCACATGTTCACTGCAGGGCTTGACTCAGCTGCTGATGAAAAGGATTTCCTGTCCTCATCCGACACCAAGGGGACACCATGGATCCAACTTACAGATTTCCAAAGCTTTCAGATGCTCCTCCTTATTTACCAATAGGCAATTTGAAGCAATAGGCCAGATTAGTTAGTTGCACAGAAAAGAAAAAAATTATTCTACATACAATGGGTACGGGAAGTTTTAAGTGTAAGTTTAAAATACGTGTATTTTCTCTCTGAAAACAATTAACAATACTCATGTCCCAGCACTCCAGGACGGGTGCTGCAGTGAAACACACAGCAGAAATAGGAAGGAGAGCCGTGTACCCACACCAAGTTTACCAGCTCACCTCAAAAGCTGATGGGTTATATTCCACCCACTGAAATCTCATCAGATAAACAAACCAGCCAAATCCTGCAAACACTGAGGTGGTGTGTTCTTCCCACTCCCTCCAGCAGTGCTTCTAGCACTCTGCCTCTTTGCTCTTCCCCTTGTGGCTTTGCTGCCTGAGCCAGAGCAGCCCCTACCAGGGCGCAGCATCTGAGAGGGCAGGAATGTTGATTCACAAGTCTCTAAGTGGACTAGAGAAGCCAGGAAGGCTGGTCTGCTGCCAGTTTTTCCTAAACATAATTAACCCTAGCAGAGGAATATTCCAACAGAAAGCAGGCAAAGAATTTGCATCTAAGGGTCTCAGGGAAAAAAAAAAAACAACAAAAAAAAAACAGGAAAGAAAGAGAATAGCCAGGAAGATGGCACTGATGGAGCGTTCCACCAATAAACCCTAACACTTGAGGCCTATTGAATGTCTTTGTATGGAAAAAAAAGGTCTTTCCCACCAGGAGCCATACTGCTGTATGTTATTTCATATCTAGCTGCTAAAAAACCTGTAACACTTACGTGAGCTACAATCAAAAAAATACATATTCTAAATAAACACACCCTTCATAAGGATATTTCTCAAAGTCCTTGAAGAATGAAATTTTCAAGAAGCTTTATTAAAACCTTTTCAGCTCTAACTTCCTATCGGTCCATATTAACCAGTCCAAAATATATTACAAATTACATGTTTAGGACTGCTGGGCATGTACACGAGTCTGCAACAGTAACACTGAAGAGCAGAAGAATTAGCTCAAACATTTCAGGGCCTAAATGCTAACCATTATGTAAACATACAAAGAATTCTATTTTCCTCTGAATTGCAAGCAACCAAAAAGCCAGTTGCTGAATTATGGAAGAAATGGGCCTGTTTGTTTCCAATTTAAACAAGAAAAGATCAACACAAACACACAGCAATTACAACTTTTAGCATATTTCTCTGAAAGGCTGGATAGGCATTATAAAGCATCGCAACTGCAGCAACTCAGCAAGTTTTCTTGAAGGAAAGAGGGGAGAAATGCTAATCTGTTCCTAGAAATCAGCTGTGTGATGTGTGCCTCCAGTTAAGTGGGGTTCCCTGAGTAATCCAGCATCTTCTGATGATACTGCTCCATGTGCCCTGGTGTCATTGTGGCACAAGCAGCAGAAACAGCCTTCTCTGTTCCCACCGCAACCAAATGCTCTTGACACCAAAGCCTTTTCACGCTTCCCTTTAACCTGTTACTAAAATTTCAGCACAGCTCTAGTATGTAGCCTGACAGCCGTCCCCAGCATGGCAGGAAGATATCACACCCCTATTCTGAAAAGCATGGCTTCCTTATAACTTAAGTATAGAAGGATTTTCTCCAACTTCCTCTTTTCAGGAATTGCAGAAGACATGTAGAAACCTTACAAACTGACCAACAACAAACAGAGACAACAAAAGGCAGAAGTCCCTAGATTTAAAACAGCCCTAAGTGTTAAAAGTGGACCCATCAGTGTGAGAGTAGAGAGCTGTCATGCAACCCACTGGCTTTGCCAGGTATTTGCTCCTATCATGCAAGGAAAACAATGGACAGTGTTTGATTAAAGCCACACCTCTACTGTGTCATGAAGAATGGTTTAAGAAAAACCAGTCAATTCCCTGTTGGGACTTCCTCTGTAGTGGGAGCCAAGCTGGCTCCTTCAGAAGGCTGTCCCTGGGCCCCAGGGAAGCTCTCAAACACAGCTCTGGGCCCTCCTGAGCCAGCTCCTGCTGCCCTGGAGTTCCACGATGGCTGGAGCATCGGAGCCACCTGAGCCACGAGTACTCGGCAGATTTTTACTTCAGCATCAAGCAGGGCAGTTCTCGGGGGCTCACAGACCTCTGCTGAGCACAAAACCATTTTGTGTTTTTGTTTGTATGGACAAAGAATTAAAGGAAAACAATCTGTACCCTGAAGATCCAGCCTCCTTCAACGTACCCTGAAGAGTCTCGTGTGTCATGACAAACTAATTGCATGTGTTAAGGGAAGCCTGTTACTTTGGCTTTTTCCACTGTACATCAAAAGAACTATGTCTGATTTTAAAGCACATACACTTACAAATACTGAGGGAATCAGCTACAAAGAGACCACACAAGCTGTTCCAGCCTTTCACAGAAGCCTGGCGTTTTTTTAAACGTAAATACACAGCCACCTCTTCAGTTTG
Source organism: Eurypyga helias (assembly GCF_000690775.1). Taxonomy (NCBI): domain Eukaryota; kingdom Metazoa; phylum Chordata; class Aves; order Eurypygiformes; family Eurypygidae; genus Eurypyga; species Eurypyga helias. The sequence continues at coordinate 5,049 of NW_010250049.1, forward strand.
CCCTTTCATCTATTCCGAAACACTTCTTAACACACATGCTTCATTTCCTAACGAGCTGATCATATACAAGTATTGGGTTTGTAGCTTTAAAGCACTAAAAAAAGAGATGAAGGTAAAGCATAGCCTTGATCCTGGAACAGAAAGCAGCACGGATATTGTGGGTGTCTCACAAGCCACAGAGCTGGGAATAAAGAAGCCTGTCCTGACCCTGTGTTGAAACCTGATCTAGTTGAAGAGACACACGGATTACCATTTATAGCGTTTCTCAGGGGCTGGGGTGAGGGGCAAGGAGGGCAGCAGAGGGCTCTGGGTCTGGCTGCATGAGCCACTAGCTGCAGGCAAGATTATAAAACAAGCAGATGCAGAGCGCCAAGGAAGGATGGTTCTCCTCCCCGTTGCAGTGCACCTTCCATGCTACTGCTGTGTTAACCACCCTGAAAGCACACGTCTCTTCAGAACAGTACTGTCTGTTCACAGGCCAGGAAGAAAGGATAAAGACTGGAGACCAAGGAAGAGACGACAGGCAGGTTTCGGTCTGATCCTGCAGTTAATCCCCCAAATCGGTGAAGGTAAATTAATAATAATGGCCACGCAAGGTACAGCTATGCTCCCAAAACCCATGAGCACATAACTGTGTGCAGTCCAGTTCTTTATGGGTGAACTGGAAATCACTCTCCAGGGTACCACATTCATTTTGCCATCTAATGACCTGTCTCAAAGAACAAAGTAAACATCTCCCCAAGTTGGAAATTTATGACCCTGTGACAGAGGTGACTATCCTCGAAAGAGTCAGTCTGTTTCTGTCTCTCCACTACAGCAAAGGTAACAGCACAAGATTTTGGAACCATGCTAATTTCTTCAACAACAACAACCAATTAAAAAAAAAAAAAAATATCAGCCTTTCCACTCCAGCAAAACTGCTAGCATTGCCACGTACACAAAAGCAGCTTTCTGCTATATTTTTTTGGTGTTCAGCCACTGTCTTGGTTAACTACACTTTTTCATGAGTTGAAAACAGAAGCATCCCTATTCTCTTATGTGGGTCTGTATAGAATGCAGGCACCGTGAATTCTCAAAGCCTGCCCAGGTAGGTCACCTCCTCGTCAGGCATCCTTTGCTGTCTGACAGAAGAGAGCAGCTAGGCAAGCATGACCCTGCCCATCAGAAAACCCTGAGCTTTCTTCCAGACAGGGTCCAACAAAACCAAGAATGCTCCACTAATCCTGGAATGTCTGACCTTCCCTGTGGCCTTCATCCCTGAAGAAATGTCCTAGCTGCCTATGTAAACCTGCGCCATGTATAAATGAAGTTAGTGGTTTAACTGACAGAGTACCCATTACACTGCAAAAATATCTCTTTAATACTTTAAGAAATGTAATTTGATATTCTTCTACCTAATTAAAATAATACAGATTCTCTATGCACAGAAACCGACTCTAGAAAAAGGGACTGAGCAGTATCCTCCGTTTGTCTCCACTTGATCTAAAGGCCTGTCCTTAACAGCTGGAAGGTTAAATTGTTCTGCAAGTCACATCATCCTTCATCCTACAGCCTAGGGTGGCCAAAAAGGACACCAATTTTTGCCAGCCAAAAGCATGTTTTTTCTGAACCAGACAGTTGCTCATAAGAAACTGGGATGAAATCTCAATATCCATGTTTCCCTCAAACTCTAAAGGGCCATGAGATGCATTAACTTTCACCACAGTGATGAAAGAGAGAATGAGCCACCACAGACTGAGGCTGTATCACGACCAGCAATTCTGCAGGGACAGATTTCCTATTTCTGCTCCTTGACCTACAAACTAGCCTTGTTAGATTTTATTCTGAAATTCTGTCTTATAAAGGAAACATGGAAAGAGAGATTAAAAAAATCAGCTGGTTTAGGTATAAACTCTATTTTTTTTTTTCTATATCCCCCAAAGCATCTGCATGGCCAGACTTGCAAATAAAACACACATTCTCTGTTCTTTGCATTACAACACGCTCCAGAAAATATAAACCTTTACTACAATCTAGGCAAACATGACAAAACATAATGAAGGAGTCTGCTGAA
>NW_010250049.1:7132-13807 GCF_000690775.1 Eurypyga helias
GAATGGAAACAGGTATCACAGAATCATAGAATATCTCAAGTTAGAAGGGACCCGTAAGGATCATTGGGTTCAACTCCCTGCTCCTCGCATGACTACCTACAACTAAACCATGTGACTAAGAGCGTTGTCCAGAATCTCCTTGAACACTGACAGGCTTGGTGCCATGACCACTGCTCTGGGGAGCTTGTTCCTGACCACCCACCCTTGCAGTGAAGAACCTTTTCCTCATGGCCAATCTCAACTTCCCCTGAGGCAGCTTCATTCCATTTCCTTGAGCCCTGTGTTCGGATCAGAATCACAACTGACCCATTGAAGTTTTGGATTACTGTGCCCAGAGCACAGGTACGATGGCTGCCCGCTGGGACACCTGTGGGGCAGAGCTGGCAGCACCAGCACCGCTCTGCTTTCAGCTGAGACACATTTGGTGAGTCCCCAGGCTGAAGGTTTCTAAGAAAGGTGAAAGTTTGGCTTTTGAAGCTTATACACCAGCTCGTGCAGCAGATACTCTTCAGGGAGTTTACAAAGTCTCATTCCTACCACTCTCCTTCCCTCTAAAAGGCAAGGATATTCGTTGAGCAACAGGTAACCACAACGCACAACACACAATGCTCCTCTAGCAGCAACGATTTCCGCCTTCAACTTACCTGTTTTATGCACTGCAGACGGTCATTGGTCTGCTGTATGTGCCTGTCCATAGAATTCATTTTGATTGTCTCCACTTGGCTTCTACCTGAAAGCCATTAAAATCCCTCGATCTGCAAGACAAAAAGGACATTAAAGATCACTGAGCACAGTCCATGCACTTCTAACATCTGAACAATCGAGCAGAGCTGCCTGCAAGAAACCCCAGAGCACACTGCAAGAGAAAATAATAATCATCCCAATGACAGTCTGGCTTTGGCAAGGACAAGGACACAGGGATTCTTCCTAATCTTCCTCTAAGAGAAAATACCTCCCATAAATATTAAATGAATCAGATTCGGCAGAGTATTGCATGGCCAAAAATAACATAAAACATGTACTATGAAGACTGTGGATTTCTGTACTGAGAATAAAAGCAGTAGGTATACCTTGGACTCTCCTTCAGTCTTAAATCTAGCAGACCTACTTAATGAGCCCTGGACATGGCTGAGACGACAGTGAGTGAAGGACTGGGATTCACAACTCAACCAAGCCTTTCAGAGCACCTAACAATTCCAGATGCATAAACCAGTGTATTGGAAGAAGCCTGATGTTCAGAGCAAAGGGCTGAGCAGTTCCTGCCTTCTGGAGAAATTGGGCTTTTTCAGGTACGTGTAGCTGAAAAAACTGCTTGTTATTTCTGAAAAAAAACATGTCCTGTGTTCTTTCAGCCCATCTCTAACTTAAGGCAAATTAAAACTTCCTTGTGAATTTAAGAAAAATTCTAGAAAATTGAAATGAAGGCACAGAGTGGTGTTTTAATTTATGTTGCCACAGCTGCATAAATCATCCAATGAAAACTGGCAACAAGTCATAACGAGGTAGTGAGCAAACTTGCAGTCCCCTAAGCCCACCCCCACCGCTCGCCATGCCGAGTTATGCTTGTGGATACCGCTTGGTACACACTGGTGCCATCAAGACAAGTCCCACGCTAACTCGCTAACTCTTTTTCAGAGCCGTGCTTTACATCATACTCCACAATCACACATAAGCAGCTCTTTGTCAAGATAATCATATATGTCTGGAATCAAGAACAATGCCTGCAAGAGGGGGAAATGCTTGGTGCCAAATCAACATACACAAATCCCACGGAGTTGGCCATATGCCTCTCCCTTATCCCTGTGTTCAGACTGGGGTAAGGAGTTAGCCATAGGACAAACAGCTCTACTGATCTGATAGGCAGGAATGGCCAAAATGCCACTCAAACCTGGACCAAGATCAAGACGCTAAAAGGACAAGTAAGCATAAGCAAGCCTCCTGGTGTGCGCATGGTTTGCATTTCACTGGGCCCCTTCCAGCCATTCCCTCCCTCTGGCCTTGCCTTATAGTTTCCTACAGGGGCAGAACAGCAAATCATAACGACAGAAGCCAAAAACTAATCAACAGTTTCAGTCCACAATTCGTATTACCAAATGGTTTGCACCGTGACTTTTACTTATTTATGTTTTAAGCCAAACTGCATGAGACTCCAGCCTGTACTTAATAAGCTGAGCAGTTTCACGTGCTTGTTTCTACAATTCACTTCTCAGGGGCACAGATACGTTTCACACACACATAAGTACAGTCTGCTGTTTCAGTCATTGCATGGCATCTAAAATAGAAATGAAACCAATAGATACTGTCCGTTGGAACACAAGAACAGTCTTTGCCTACAAATTCCTGTACCCTCTTACTGCAACACAGCAGTCTAAAAAGTTGTATCCTCATGCTCACGAACAGGGAGCGGGCACAGACTCAGAAACACATACCCAAATACTGTATTTGTATAAAGGCTTCATACTAGCACACGCAAGGTCCTGTCCCTCACGAACCTCTCCAGCGGCACAGCGCAGTTGGTTATTCAGAGCTGTCCAGGACAAATCTCTTCTCCACGCACTACATACACATAAAAGCAAACTTCTCAGGGAGCTGTTCAGCCAGAACAGCTGACCGACCGCTCACTGCTCCTACTACACATGACTCGGCATCTCTTCCGTTAAAGCACCTCTACTAGTCCAGCACTGTCTGTACTCAACCCCTGCGGTGGGAACCCTGACTGCCTGGCTGTCACGGCAAGACAGACTCCAGACCACGGCATCTGTGTGCGTCCCACAGACCCAGGCTGCCCGAGACTTCTGTACCTAGCTGATAATGCTCTTCCATGGCTCCTGCTGGATTAGACTCAGGGAAAGAAATCTTTTCTGCTAGACAGCTAAATGAGGTCTTACAACAGCAGCTCAAGCTTCTCATCTCCACACTCTAGACACAAGAGGGTTCAATAAAGCACTCCTGTCAACAAATTATAATACTTATGAAACAGAAAAGCCAGTTTCATATACAAGTATTATCGTTTGATTATGCCACTGCCCCCTTCTCAACAGCAAATGCCATCCAAAGGTCCTTTAGCGAATGTAAATTGATATATCTTATTAAAAGAGAGTTACAGAGTCTTATCTGCCTGTAAGACCCCAAACAGACCTCAGTAGTCATGAAGTTTAATCTCTCAGTGGACAGCAGAGGTATTTATCAAGAGATAAGCTAGCCCAAACATGACACCACTTGAGCAGTGATCCATCTTAGAGGCTGGAACACATTATCTGCATTTTAATTGAACATCAGGACAGATGGAGAAGGGCATGTTGAAAACAAATATAAATGTATACAGGCGCATAGATTTTCACTGAAATATTAGAAAAAATGCAAACACGTTTTTTCTTTTTAAAGAAGTCAGGACATTTTTTCTCAATGAACCAGTAAGCAAAATATCCTATTTTTGATTGACTTTGTAACACATTTTTTTCTCTAGTATGGCATTACCTATTTAAACTCCTCAGTGCCATACAGTCACACAGAGAAGCTGGGAGAAAAGCTGAAACGAGAAAAGCTGTTGCTCTAACCTAAGCAACAGACACAGAGACATACTCTGTACTGCCAGAAAACACAATTCTCAGATAAAGCCAGATACACCACCAGCCAGACTCCTGGGTAATAGCTGCATCAGGAGCCATCTCTCGTGTTAGTGACAATATACTTCAGGGCTGGGAGACTGCAGAGAAATTTTACAGAGACAATGACGACGACTCGCATTCATGTCCTGACTCACGCCAACACACTAGCCTGCATGTTGATTTGGGAACAGTACGTATAATAAACATCACCCCAATTCTCTGCCCTCCAGATAACCATGGACAAAGTTGAAGGTCGCCATCAGCTGTCTGAAGCACAGCTTACTATTGTACTTCTCCAGACGGTCACTTGTCCCGCACAGCGCAGCTTCTCAAAGCCCCTTTGGACAAGAGAGGCCAGAGCGCACAGAGCTAACTTGCGTGACTGAGCAGGAGCTTGACGGGGCTCTTGGAAGCAGGACTGGGAGTGCAGCTCACTGCTCCCCTACGCAGGTGTGCCATAAAATTTCTGTTGTAAACCGACCAACTTCAGTCCCAAAAACAGTTCTGCTTTTAACACCCAATGGCTCCCACTGAAGTGCTCTCTGCTTCTTACCCTTCTCCTAGCAGCAAGAATCATTTTCATTTCCACCCTCAGCTCCACTTGTCCTCACATCAATAGTGCTCTCTGGCTAAAGCAGCCTTTGCCTTGACAGGCTCCTTCCACTCCTTCCCCCTCCCTGCTTGGACAGACATCTGACCAGCCCTTTACTGCTGCCCGTTTGCTAGTTTCACCAGCCTAAGCTCATTTCATCTCTTCTGGTCAAGAAAATCCCTTCAGTCCACTAACTGCCCCAGACAGTAAACATTTGTTACATGAACCAAACTGCCAAAATTGTACATGTGAAGTCACCACATACAATGACATTAACACACTGTACTTGAATTATCCTGCCTCACCCCCACAAGACTCATTTTTACCTTGCTGTCAGATATAACCTAAGAGCAAACAGAATACTTTTTTTTCAGTGAGCATACTGGCTCTAAGTAATTTCTGCCATTAAAAAAACCTCACCGCTCATTAGTGAGAAACCATTATTGTGTGGAAATTATTCTTTCATAAGCCTCAGCAAGAATTAAAATATTAAACATGGAAAGTAAAAATTATCATATGGATCCGAAGTCTTACCAAGGCAGAATAGGCATTGTGACACCAGACTGCTCTGCCCGGAAAATGTCCCAGAGGAATTAAATCTCTAGTAACTACACCTACTACACAGGTGGTGCTGTACACTGGTCTGGTTCCCCACATAGTACATCCACATCCTGAAATTTTATAAAATATGCCCTGCCTGTTGATCTCACGCTGTTTCAAAAGTAGCAACAAGATCACCTTACTCAAAAATAATGGTGCTTAAGATATAGAAAGACTGGCAGGGCAGAATGAGAACAGACTTCTAGTCAGTTAAGTGCTGAGTGCTTATCGGGTCACAAGCGAAAATGACTTTGCAGGGTCCCTCGCTAGCATCTGGTGCACCCACATCAGAAACCATGCTGAGACTGAGGCGCTGCGAGCAGCTCGAGAGACAGCAGGGGATGCTGGTGATTGGGATTAAGGGTACCGGCAGAGTAGGATAGAGAAGTGAATTTTAGCCAGTGCTTCTAACAAATCCCGTTTGGTGCACACATTAGCCAGACAGGTAGTAGGCTACTACTTTATATGCTAACTCCATCCCAAAGGCTAAACAAAAAGAAGTGTTCCCAGCACCTTCTGGTAATTCAGCAATAAAAAGCCCCACTCTTCTGCACTGTTTTCTCAGGTGAAGACCCCATCTCTTGCTCTTTAAAAAAAAAAAAATTTATAAGAAATGAATTATTCTTTGCCTTTGTCCTTCCCTCCCCTCTAGCATGTGAGTTTATAGCCCTAGGCAGTAATTAAACAGTCCTCATTTACATATTTATGATGTCTCAAAAATGGAAAAAGTGCTTTTTTTAGAGGAGCAGATGTATCGATCTGTTAGACTTTTTTTTTTTAACCCTAAATGTACTGATTTTTCTTAAACCATTACTACAATACTTTTTTCAATATTGAAAATCTAATGAAATTACATAGTGGCTATAAGAAAGAATTTCACAAGCTTCTGTTACACTGTGTTGGTTGAAAGTTCTAGTAAGGCGTTTGCAATTATTGTATCAGAAACTGGGCTTCCAGGAACGTGTTTAGGAAAAGCAATTTGGTAAAACGTGGTCCTAACTGGTGCTGTTGCTGGGTCAGTATAAAGAGCTTCTTTTAAAAAAAAAAAAAAACACCAAACCAAAAAACCATTTTGGCACTGCTTCAAAACACTGGCATAGCCGAAAACGTACTTCAGTTTGGAAGTCAGCGTGGTTTCAGTTCTGCTCAGTGACGAGCTCTCCTCATGGCCAAGCTCCCATCCACAGCAAGAGCTCTGCCATCCCGGGACCAGCAGACTGCAGAAACGTACTTGCCAAGGGAGACCCGATCACCAACTGAAACAGGCCTGACCGTCTCCCTGAGTTTAGGGTGACCCCCGACAGTGCTTTTCACTCTTCCTCCCCTGTCACATGCTTTTGCCCCTCACTGCCGGGCAGAAAGGGAAGCAGAGCAGAGCTCACTGCAAACAGGTCACCTGCCGCCCGGCCAAGAACGGTGCAGGCCCCACAGCCTGACCAAGCCCAAGCGCTGCCACCCACCCCTCACCCAAGCAAGAGAGCACCCCTTCTTGAGAAGCCAAGTTTGTACAAGTCATCTTTCACCAAAACATCATTTTGAGAGCAGAGAAGGCAAGGCAGGCCTTCCAAGGGGACAGGCTACCCAGAGAGCCATCTGAAGGCCAGCAGCACCGGGTTACAGCGGGTTTCCCACCCAGAGTACGAGCACGCTGCCAGCACCCTCTGGGGAACGGTCGCTGCTGTAATTAACCGGAGCCAACTCGGAGCCACTCTGAAGCACTCGGCGGGAGAAGGACATGAAAAGGACACATGGTAACCCCTCAGCCAAAAAATCCCTTTTTAAACGTTACCGAGTAGGTGAGAGGAAGAAGAAACCTGTTCCCGAAGCAGGAATTCAACATGGCAGTTATCAAACGTCCCCCTCCCCCTCGCAGGC
>NW_010250050.1:0-271 GCF_000690775.1 Eurypyga helias
AGGGAAGGCGATCGCTCCCCGCACGGAGCCTCCCGCTGTTGAGGTACAGCCGTGGTACTAACCCCGGAACCGAGCCTGGCGTGGAATAGCGGGATGGAGAGAGTCAGTAGTCTGCTTTAGAGAAACCCTCACGTTTTCCGAGCGCCGTCCATGGGTTTTTTATGTAAATGCTGCATTCCGACACAGAGACATCTCCCGGACTACTCTTCCCAAATCCCGCTGTGACACGTTTGTTGACGACTCCTGCAAATGTCACCGGGAGCCGGGAGCG
>NW_010250051.1:0-8173 GCF_000690775.1 Eurypyga helias
CGGCACAGGCACGAGCCATCAGCAGGGCTGAGGGCTGCAGGGCTCTGCTGTGCATGGCCCTGGGCCTCCCTCGGACCCGGGAGCAAGGGAGCTTCCGGTCTCCCATGTCCGTGGTGACAGAGGCAACCCCTGCATCACCGCCCTCACCCTGCTGGGTCTTCTCTGGCTGCGTGCTGGGTGCCACAGGGGTGATGGGGTGCAGAGCAGAGCCCACAGAGCTGGGAGAGGGTCAGACCAGGAGCAGAGGAAGAAGCCAGGGATGACCCTGATGGAAAGGGCGTGAGGGAGGACAGTCGTGGTGCTGGCCAGGGGCAAGATGTCCCAGCAGCTGCCTGTTGCCTGGTCCCCCATGGGGACTGCGTGGCCACCCCGACTGCCTGCCCCACCTTGTCCGCACCTAGGGATGCTCCGTGCAGTCCAGGGTGGGTTTGCAGCCATGGGGTCCGTTCTGTTCCCTTTATGGGACAGCACAGCACAAAATGCCACCGAGATCACAGTGCTGTTTGGAAACTCCCCTGGCACGTAACACAATATCTGGCAAGGGCGTCTACAACTTTATCTGCAACAGATCAGGTTGGAGTAAAACCTTCTGAGACAGCATCTGGAAGTGGTTTAACCTTTGCCAAGTTTTGCATGAAATACCAATTTTCCACCTCTTTCATTTAGTTTATTGAAATTAGGCGGGGAAACTCCCCCTCCTCCCTTCTACCGCTCCCCCTGCCCCCAGGTTCTCTTCTGGGGCAGCTCAGCTTCTCACAGCTCTCCTGGAAAAGCTGAAGACGTCATGGAGCTGTGTCTCAGGCCAGGGAGCCCCTCCCCGAGCTGGGCCAGGCAACGGGGCTGCGCCTGCACGGCTGGGTCAGCAGAGCCTGAGAGGACGGCAGCTGGGCAGGTTGCAGGCAGCAGCAGGAGCAGGATGCTGCTGGGGGAGCCCAGGGTGGCCAGCGGAGAGCGGCGGAGCAGGGATGGGTGCAGCACCCTTGGGTGGTGACCTGGGGCAAAGTCTCACTGTGCTGAGTCCGGACACAACTCATCACGTGGGAACTGAGGAGGATTTGTGCGGAGCTGCTGATGGCATCCCAAGCCGGCTGTGCCAAGCTGCTAGCAATGCCGAGGTTTCAGAGGAGGGATGTTTTAACCAAACCTGATATTTTCACCCCATGCTCCATCATGCCAAGCCACAGGCCCTCACTGCAGAGCAGGGAGATGCAGGCGGCTGAGCAAACCATTGCACACACTGGAAAATCCGGCCAAATTCTGTACTCGGTTTCAAACTGCTCAAGCAGCTGTCAGGCTCCACACCCTCTCCCTGAAATTTTCCTTTAAAATTTATCACCTGAGGAGGAGGGATGGAAAGGGACAGTTTCAGGAAGGGCAGGACTGGCCTTGCCACCAGCTCTGCTTGGTGAGAGCCCGCAGGCAGGTCCCTGGCATTCCCGAGGGGCCAGCTCGCACGTGTGCCATGTTTGCAGGATCCAAGCAGGTGTTTTTAGGATGGACCTGGCATGCTGACTTTTGGGACAGATTTGCATGTGTTTGCCGATCCGAGGTGGGGGCTCACGGAGGGACCATGTCATTCCTGGCACAGGGCAGCAGCAGTATGTTGTCCCATGGGAGTGCTGGCAGGGGACAGGAACTGTCTCTCCTCCTGCCACAGGGATGAGGGTCAGGGCACAGGGACATGTCGAGGGCCCTGGCCAGGGGAGATGTGCTGGAAAGCCGAGAGCTGCAGTGGTTCAGCAAGAAACTTGGGTGTTAAAATAACTTCCATCTTCCAGGTTGGAAATGCATCCCAGATCTTGCCTGGCAGGAAGCGGTGCGGGCAGATGCTCAGCTGCCTACAGCTCCCATCGGCACTGGTCCATCGTGCCATGGGGACAGTCCTTGCAAGCCCTTCCCTGGACATCCAAGGAGCGTGGGGAGTGTGTCTGGAGGCAGCACCAAGCCCAAGCTGCCTTATGAGTTGTGGGGCTGCTCGTCCCCTCCCTGGCCCTGCGGACCTGGGCTGGGAGCAGCCGGCACAGCACAGCTCTGCCAAATGGACCGGGGTGCAGGGTTCAATCCTTCCAAGGCCTATCCCCAGCACGGTCCTGGCCCGCCAAGGCTGGGGCTCTGTGCTGGTCCCCCCCGCACCACAGAGCTCCCTGCTGGGATGCAGCGTGGCTGGGACCATATGTCCCCGCGATGCTGCCCCGACGCTGCTGCCAAGGCTGAGCCTTGCTTCCCACTGCTCCTGCTCCTGCAAAGGGGGATGGAGGGAGAGGGTGCCCCGTGTCCTTCGAGTGTAGCTGGGGGGGGAGAAAGCCCTTAGCCCCTCCATGGCCAGGGTTGCACTTCCACCCTGCCATGGGACTTGCTGCCGCAGGGATGGAGGAGTCATCGGGTTGGCCATGGAGAGGGGCTTTAGGGCATCCTCCACTCCCACACAGCCCCCCGCCCCTACTCCTCTCCTGGAGGAGGGCTTGGAAGGGCATTTGTTTTCTGCTGGCATGGCTCCACATGGAGCCCGGCTGACAGGCGGGGAGGGGAGGCGAAGCTAAGCCAAGAGCTATGGAGCGAGGCGTGTGAAACTCAAGATATAGCTGTCCTCGTCCCTGTCCTTCTCCTCCCACCCCCGGCCCCAGAGGACTGTGCCTTTCCCATATGCTGGCAGGGCCAGGCTGGCTGGGAGCAGGGCCAGATGGGAGCAGTGGATGCACCCGGCTGCAACAGCCCTGGGCTTGGGGGCTGCGCTGAAGCCCCACTGCTCCAGGGATGAAGTGGGGGTGCTGGGAACCCGAGGAGGCTCCCCAACCCCAGGCACTCCCTAACACGTGTGTCTGCCTCAGCATCTGCCCTCATCACCAGCCCTGGCCCCGCAAGGGGTGGGCACAGGCTGTGCTGGGCCATGGTGCAGGATATGATCCCGAAGTGGGAGCCCGAGAGTACGTGTCCTGGGCACAGTGCTGCGCGCTGTGACCGGCAGAACACGTCTGTCACCACTGCTGGTGTCAGCGGGACGGCATCCAGCCCCGTGGCAAACAGCCCTGTGGGCTGGGGGCAGCAGAACCTTTAGGACCTCTGAGGAACACAAGCCCCATTTCAGGGAGGGCAGGGAGGGTTGGGTTATAAGAAAAGCCAGCCCCCCCAGTACAGCTGGATTTTGGCTCCTCCATCTGCCACCTTCCAGTGCTCCTCAGGGCCCCAGCCCGCCCGTCAGAGCTGGGGAAACTGAGGCTCGGCAGGTGGGAACAGTCCCAGCCCGGCCTCAGCCAGGTGCCACCAGCACCCCCCGGGGATGTGGGGATCCCCTGCCCTCACTGGCGTGTGGCTGTCCCTGCAGCCTGCCAGCGTGGAGGTGCGATGTGACAGTCCCCTGCACACAACAGCCCTGCTGAGGATTCCTCCGTGTGCTCAGTGACAGCTCCATCCCCTTCCCCAGAGCTGGAGCCACCCGGCACCATCGGGGTGAGCAGCCCGGCTCCTCCACAGGGCTTCTCCATCACCGGGCTCCGTCCTGCAAAGCACCAGGGTGTCCGGGTGCCCGCAGCCTCCTCCCTGCTCAGTCACACCTATTCCATTCAAGGTGTGAAGTGATCTCATTAAACCAGTGCTGGGCCTCTGTCCTAACTGCTCACACAACTTACAAACGGCTGATTTCCACACTGTTTCATCCTTTCTCCTTTTCCCCCCCTTTCTTTTTTTGGCTTGGTTTGCAAAGCAAACGCGGTTCCTGTGAGCGTGGTAGGTGCAGCTACGTCTCTCTGTCCCGCTCCGTAACCTCCAAAGCCACCAGCCAATTCCAACCCGAGTCAGCAGAGGGGTGGAAAGGTCAGAGATGCTTTATCCCCACATGTCCTGTGGGAAGGGTGGGAGATGCTGCATCCCAAGTCCTGCTTTCACTGGACTCACTGGAGGAGTCAGATGGGAAAGCGACCTTGAGGCACAGATTCCCAGGTCAGGGTTCACCCACATCAGTCCCAAGAACTATTTGCCTGCTCCTACTGGAAATTTTGCCTGCATGGATGCTGCTGAGGTTTTCACTGCAGAGGCCCTTTTGACCACACCCCAATTTTAAACACTCTTCCCATTTAATGAGAACAGCTGAGGAAGACGAGAGGAAGAGCAAGAGCCGAGCAGCATGAGACTTGCCCAGGGCACTGCCGGGGCGCTGTGACAGTGCATATGGCTCACACCAGACTACCCAGCTACAACCATCCTTCTGGATTAACGTTAAATCCTGTCAATAAATCAACCATAAGGTGCTTTCCAGCCTCGGTCTCTCCCTTGGGAGCTGGCAGGCAGAGGGATGCCATCGGATGGGGATCAAGGCAACCTGACCACAGCCTCTCCCCAGCGCTGCCATGGTGGGCGTCAGACGGGCTGCAGCAGCGATGCCGTGGGGTCCTGGAGCTGCTGGCTGACCCCAGTCCTTGCTCTTCTGCCACTGCCCTCCATTGCAGTCCCTTCCACCGCTCCTCGCTCCCGCTTCCTTGCCCCCCCTTTCTTGGCCGGGTGTTTGCCGGTGCAGGTGCAGGCTGGTCCCCCCCTACCGCTGCCCTTTTTTTAATTAGCTGATAAAGAAAGCGTCCTTTTGAAACAGGTAGGGGATTCCTCGCATCCCTGGCATTGCTGGGCTGCCTGGCTGTAACCCTATTCCAGTTAAAAGCTTTCTGCACCCGTCCATGGCCCGACGGGCCTCTGGCTCGCCCCACACCTGCAGGCAAGTCCTCGCGGGCTGCCCGCTCGGCCACTCGTGCAATTACCCGACGTGATGATTAACTGAGGGAGCGCAGGAGGTACCGGGACTTCGCCCTGCCAGCAGCGCCTGCCCTTGTTTGGGTCCCCCCACCCTGGGCAGACCAGCACCCCGCGCTGCCCCCAGAGCAATCCCTGAAGCCAGGGGTGGAGGTGGGTGTCGGAGGGACCTGGTCTCGGCATCCTCTCCCCGACATCCCAGTACCCGTGGCAGAAACCTGGTGCTGTGGGGCACAGGGGTGTTGCTGCAGAGCCCAAAGCTGGGTTGGATTCCCTGCTCCTCCCAGCCCTCAGGCAGTGGGTTCGTGACCTGGGGAGAGAAAAAAGAGGCAATGGGACTTAGAGTCCTCTCCCGGGCAGGGTCTCTGCTCCCTGGCCTCCAGCAGCCTGGAAGCCTTCCGTCAGATGGAGGACAGGGCTGCAAAGTCCAGCGCGTGTCCCCGCTGTGGCCCAACGCACGTCCCCCCTGCAGCCCCACGGCGTGCTGGGGCAGCCTGTCAGCACAGCCCGGCTCCCGGCCCCGTGTGCTGCCCCTCAATTGCGGAACCAGTAAAAATGATGCCGGCATGTGCCTGTGTGGTCTGCAGCAATGCCCCAGCCTGAGATAACCCAACCAGAGGAAGCCCCAGGCTGAGCTTTTAAATCTTCCTGCCCTTTGCCAGCACCCCCCGTCCCACGGCCAACATCGCTCTGCACCGCAGAGACAGCTCGGGGACCCCAGCAGCAGCTCCCGGAGGGGGAGCCCTGCGCACGGCAGCGGTGACGGCATTCAGATCCCGCTTTAAATCAATTGCTGCGCCCTGGCAGCTCTGTTTCCACGGTCCCGTGTTATTCTTTCACTCAATCATGGGGAGAATGACTCTGTTTTCCTTCAGCAGTTTTGGTTCTTTTTCCTCTTTTCTTTCTTTCTTCCTTTTTTTCTCAGGGCGAACGAAGGATGGGGTCTGAGTGAATATTCATTTCCACGGTTCCAGCTCATTGAGAACAATAAGGGCAGTAAACAGAGGGCAGCATTGCTCAGGAATGCGAAGCATTTGCCTGCGGTTTAAAATTACTAATTTTTTTACAGGCAAGAATATATATATTTTTAGAGACCTTTAAGGACAGGCCAAATTCGGCTCCCCCACATCGTTCCCCACCCAGGAGCCCCAAATGTGCCCTCTCATTGGGTTTGTTGCAAGCTGGCACTGAGATGAGAGGTGACGGAGGGCTCAGCAAGCTGGGGGTCCTGGGGGAGCCCAGCCATGGTGCTGGAGCGGGGAGGGGACACCAGAATCCATCACTTGAAGCTGAAGAAGTTGGACCTGGAGCCAGAAGGTTTTGGGAATGGGCACAAAAAAAAAGCACTGCTGCATATGCCTCTCACTGCAGACAAGAAAATTAAATGTGGCTGGGGGTGTGAGAGCACCGGGTGGCACTGGGGAGGGGACACCACCGTGGGCATCGCTGGTGGCAGTCCAGGCTGCAGTGGGCGACCTGCGGGACACGTGAGCCCTTCCCAGGGTGCGGCAGGGCAAGGCCAGCCTGTCCCTGCACGGGGGTCAGATGCTGCTTCTGGGGCTGTTGCTACCTGTCAGAAGCCGGGGGGACAGACAGCAGGGCCACTGGCTGTAGGGAGGGAGTGGGGATGCTCCTGGGTGCCCCCAGGATGGCCAAAACCAGTGACTCACCCCTGCCTGGACACCAGGACTTTCCCAGTCCAGCCGGAAAATCCATACCTCTGGGAGCAGAGCAGGTGCTCCGGGGGGCTGTGCCCCACCACTGCCCTGGAGATGCAGCTCGTCCAGCCCTGGTGCCATCCCACCCTGCATCCATGCCGGCTCAGAGCATCCCCTTCTTCCCTGACACAATGAGAGCCCTTTTCCTGCTTCTGCAGCAACAAGAGCTGCCTGGGAGGACTGAAGGGATGTGGGAAGGCAGGAGTGTCCTCAATTCCCAACCTCAGCACGATGACTGCCTCGCAGTCCCTAGCTTTAGCCCTGCTCAGCTGCCCAATGCCGCAGCCAGCGACCGGCACGGTCGGCGGGCAGAGCCATGGGGGCACTGGCACCGGGTGATGCAAAAGTACCTGGGCTCCTGCTCAGCTGCACCGGTGCTCACATCTCCATCAATTCCCTCTTGGAGGAGGGAGAAGGATCACAAGAGTCAGCTGAGGACGTTCAGGCTCACAGCTTCACTTCCGAGCGAGATGGAGGAGGGAAGCATTGTTTTATGGAGAGCAATTGCTTTCATAGCCCGGCCCCAGCAGACACACATGCATCCTGTCTCAGGGCTGATTAGCTCCAGATCCCCACACGCTGGCTGTGTGGGGATGGCTGCCTCCTGCTCCCCGCTACCACAGTCCCCCGAGCCCCGGGGCTGCCCCCCGCTGACCTTCCACCCCACGTCCCCAAAGACATCCAGGCTCCACTCATACGGAGCAGCTGTGGTTCTCCCCATCTGGATCCTCTTTGCAGATCCAGCTCCCAAACGTTTTGCCGCTCACCCAGAGGCTGAATGGAAACATTTGGGCCCTTTCTCTTTGCTCGCCTCCTCCTCTTCGCAGCCGTGAAACCCTCCCTGCCCCTTGTGCAGCGGGGCGGGTGCTCACCCCAACTGCTCTCCTCTGCAGGACGTTGGGCAAAGGCCGTTGTGGACCCCAAGCCGGACCCTGCAGCAGGACCAGCCTGACTTGAGGGATGGATTTGGAGACCAGATGAGCCCCTGGCTGATGCAGTTTGCTTGCAGGAACCTTTTATGACAGCCGAACAGCTTGAAGAGTCACAAACCATGAGGGAATATAGCAAAAACTCCATAAATCATGTGAAAAAGCATAGACGTAAAGCTGGGAAGACATTTGCCTTTTATTGTCTCTTCGGACAGGCTTAGCATTTAAAGGCTTTTATCTCCTTTTTATGGCTTTTCAGGTGGGCTCCAAGCCAATAGGCACCTCGTGTCCTTACTCTGCATTAAATTACATCATGAGGAAAGGAGTCTGGGGGGCAGAATGCAAGGAGGATGCAGTCGAGGCACCATACCTGCTGACGGGGGGGACTTGCCTCTGCTGGGGCCGTCCTCCCAGGGACTGCAGGGCCATTTTCCTGCCCTGAAGACCTCAGTCTGTTGTCCATTTGAAGCTGGTAGGAGGAACTGCCCTGTCTGGGACTTAGGTGATGCTTTGAGAAGCCAGAGGGATTGCAACCCCCCTGGCTTTTGGTTTGCATCAGAGCCGTGCCCGCACTAGAAGCCTGGACCCCCGTCCTCAGGCGATGGAGAGGAGTCCCAAAACCTCATGGGCTTGTGCAAACAGTGGAGGGACGCTTGTGCAAACCATTTCCTTCCTCACAGACCCTTAGTGCACCCTCCCACATGCCAGGAGGTACCTCAGCCCTGACCCCTCCCGAGGCAGCAGCCAGCCGCGGTAGCCAGAAGCACCTTGCTGATGGGGCCTCGGACC
>NW_010250051.1:8199-13649 GCF_000690775.1 Eurypyga helias
CAGGGAAGATGCTGCCGGGCTGGAGGAGGAGGCTTATTGTGAGAGAATCCCCGGGGAAACGCCGCCTTGGCCAGATAATCACCGGAAGGCAGGCGGGAGGCCGGCGCTCGTGGTGAGCCCGCAGCAGAGGTGAGCATGGCGATGGGGAGGGCGCACAGCCTCCCCGAGCCCGCAGGTACGACCCCTTGGTGGGTTGACTGGCCCGGCTGCGGTGACCCGCAGCGTCGGGACAGGCTGTTCGTGCCACAGAGCTGGGTTTGCTTAATAACAGGCATTGAATTGAATGTGCTTTTTGTGCAGTTCCCCGCTGACACCAGACATGGGCTGCGTGATGAAAGACCTCTGCTCCCCCCAGCCCAGCACCCCATGGCTTCCTCCCCAGACCTTCCCCTGGAAAGGTTCCTGTCCCCACACGGAAGCTTCTGGAGGGTATCGGGTCACAGGGAGAGTGAAGGTGACCTCTGGACCCCCATCTCACCCATCCCTGCAAGAGTTCTCCTCAAAACGGGGTCATGGTCCCCAGAGGATCCAGCAACTATGGATGGGGTCATGAGTGGGATATGTAGCGGGGGGTCACCATGCCAGGAGTGGGGCCATGGGTGCACAGTGGGCTGTATCCCAGCAGCTCTCTGATCCTGCGTTCCCTGGGTCCGGGCTGGATGGAGGACGGACAGGGAACTCTATATCTGCAAGTGGCTGCCCCCCAAAGGGCCACCCGCACTTGCATCCTGCCACCCTCTGCTCCCCCAGCTCTCCATATTCCAGGGACACACCCATCCAACCTGGGAGCCCCAGGGATGGGCTGTCCAGGGACCAAGGCTCCTTCTTCTGCAGGACTCCCATCCCCCAGGGACACAGGGGACAAAAGCCTGTGGTGAGGCTCTCTGCCCCTGCCCTGCTCAGCCTCCTCGCCTGGCCCCAGTGCTCAGCAGTAACTGGGCACCCTGGTTTCCCTCCCATGGGGCTGCAACCTCTGTGGAGACCTCGAGGTTGCTGGGGCTGCAAGACACGCTTAGATGCCAGAGCAGGCACTTTTCTCCCCAAAGCCTGTCTGGTGCTTGTGGCAGCAGGTAGCTGTGCGGACAGGGATGGAGGAGTCCAGGCACATCTGCGGGCCGTAGGTCAGAGGGGCAAATCCCAGCAGAGCTGTGCTCCCAGTGCCCCTGGAGCAAGGACCTTGCAGTCAAGTGGAAGAGCAAGACTCATCAGCCTGTTCAAGAGAAGTATCTTCTGACCCGACATCAGGCTTGAGGGACAGCTGTGTGCTAGTGGGGAGATGCTGCGGGGGGGACGCACGGAGAGGAAGCAAGAGGAAGGGATGCGACATGTGAAGGGTTAAAGGTGTCCTTCCCACCCAGTATGTGCTGTGTGCCAATCCTCCCAGCCATGTGTTTGAAATCCTTTCTGCTATCTCCTGAAAATATTTACAGTACACGCAGATAAATTAGCTGTAGCGCTTATTACGTCTCCCTGGAAATATATACAGCAGTTAAAGATGTTTAAAAAAAATAGCCGAAAGCCGTCTCTTTACTATATCTGGAAGATATTTCACAGTGCAGGGAATTTACAGGGCTGGGTGGTGGGGAAATCGCATTTATTTTCACTCGAGTAGAGAAAGTTAAAGGACCCTTCACTGGAGTTTATTTTCATCTCTGCTTGCGAGACAAGGAGCCAAGGTTGGCTTGGAGCGAGCTGGCGCATCGAGGCGGGGCCACAGGGCAGGTTGGGGTAGAGTGGGATGGAGACCAGGAGCTTGGTGGTACCACGAGCTGCCAAACACAGGTGGGAAGGGAGGGAGCAGCGGTGCAGATGCAGGCTACTCATACTGCCGCTGCGGGACATGCTGCCTGAGGGACCTCCGGCTGTGCCTGCAGGGAAAATGGGTGACGTGGAGGCCGGGGACACCATCACTGGGTACCCATGGAGGGACAGAGTATGGGACACCTCTGGTAGCCCAAGCCGCCTGGTCCAGGGTGGAGGGCTCTCCTCCTGCCAGGAGAATCTTGGCCGACCCCACGCCTCACAGACCTCCCACAAAAGACATGCCTGCCCCTTGCCCCCACACATGCATTCCTGAGGGCAGTGAAAGTGTCCAGAGCCCATACGGCACCATCAGAAGAGCCATGTCCTCCATGCACGCATCTCTGCAGCCAAAGCAGCCTGAGACGTTGCTTCCATTCCCAGTGCCAGCCCGAGTCAAGAAGCTCTGCCAGGACAAGGTGATGGGGCATCGTCACACCCAACAGCTGCTTTGTCAGATCCTGTCTGCCAGAGAAAAGCAAATGCTGGTATCATCTCCATGCACAGCTTTCTTAACAGACACCAGGTGAAAATCAAGGTGGTCTTTAAACCACAGCAAAAGCACCAACTGTCACAAACTCTTCCCATCTCCAGGCTTCCAGGCTGACTCTCCTCAAATGTCCTTTCCAGAAGGCCCCAGACCTCCATGCTGGGGTGAAAGGGCTATGGCGGAACATCTCTTCTCAGTCATCTCCCGTAGCCAACATTGTTGAGTCCGTTGAAAGTCCATTGATCAAATCCTCCTCTTCCCATCTTCTCTGGGTTCTCCTTCGGCTGAAGTTTCCCATGGTGAAGACACCTGCCAGCTAGGAGTCAAAGAGCAGGTCCTCAGATGCACTCGCTGACTCGCGGTCACTGACCCAACATTAGATGACAATGTCTTCTGGGCTACTGGCATCAAGATCTGGAATCGAGCTCCTGGCCTTGACGTAAAAGGCTTTGGGAAGCCATTTGCTAATTCCCCTGAGTCACCCGCTCCCTCTGGCTGTTTTGAAATTCATATCTAATGAGTGGTTTGGGTGAAGGAATTCTGCAAAGATGCAAACAATTCCTTTGCCAAAATAAATGGAGCCAGAGCCGGGCTTATAAACATATAAATCATTTCTAGTTTTTAGCTTGCAAACAAGATACTCATTTCTTCGTATGGATTTGGGGGAGAGCAGGAGGCAGGAGGAGGACGAACGGAGGCATCCAGCTGAAGCTCCCCTCCAAAGGCAGCCCGTGCTTTCCTTGGTGCAGAACAGGGGCACCAGCCACCCTTCAGAAGGTCTCCAGGAGGAAGGAGCTTCAGAAAGTTCTTCAGAAAGTCTCAAGGAGGGAGGAAAGTTAGGCTCTCCATCAGTTATTTTTTCGTTATTGGCTCCTCAAACAATAATCTGCAGCAAATTAACTCAACCAATTCTTAATTTTCTCTCCAAGTGAGGGATGCCAGGTCCTGGGCCAGGCAGGGAGGAGAAACATCCTGGGGGTTGAAGGGTATTGCACAGAGAACAACTTAACCACGCTGCACAGGTCTGGCTAAGCACCCATGCTTTCCCATGCTTGTGGTCCACACAGGATCATTGTGGGACAGGAGAAAAACAGCACAAGTCACTCAAAACAAAGTCAGGTGTAGCATGGCCCTGGCACAAGCAGAGGATGGCGTTCACCTGGCTGCAGGCTCCCTCATGGCCCCACAACACTGGTGGGGTTCAGCACCCCGGGACACGAGTGGCCCTTTGCTTTGGCAGCTGTTTGCCCAGGAGCTGGGAGGTGGTGAACCTGTGCCCTGGGACGGGAGCTGCTCCCATGGAAGAGGTTTGAACCAAGTTTGTGCTAACTGCATTTTTTCCCAAATAAAGTGTTCTAGCTTGGTTAAATTTGAGCATATTCCAGGGACACAAGACAAATCTCAGCCTCTCTTCCCTCCTTACTTGCCAAATTGCTTCAAAGGCAGAGTTTTAAAATGAAATAAGGACAAATGCTTTCTTTTCCCTTACCCCATTCTTGGAAAGAGCCATGCTCTACAGCTGAAATTTTCCCCCAGAATTTAACCAGAGGCTGCAACCCACCCTACAAAATATTGCCACCCAGCCTGGGATGGTTTGGCAAAGCTGGCAGCAGCTGCAGGCAGAGTTTTCCAGAAGGAAGCACTGAGCTTCCTTAAAAGCAGGGGGCACCTCCAGCTCCCCACCCCGAGCACATGGAGTCTGTCTGCAGCACGCTCAGAGCGCAGTCACTTTATTTATAGGACGCCGAGGATGTGCCTCGGTCTTCTAGGGGTTCTTTCCCCTTTTTTTTTCCCAAGCCTGCGGAAGCCAGCCAGATAACCAAAGCCGTTCCTCACTTTCACAGCAGATAAGCTAATTGTCGGATGTGCCCTTTGAGATAAGCAGACCCCGGGTTTACGAGGGAACATGTGTTCTTGGGAAACGCCGTCACCCAGCCGCGATGTGTGTGATAACCCAAGGACATGCAGGCTCCCTCCCCAGGGGCTTGGGGGGTCCCTCAGCCACGGGAGCTCAGGACAGCTGCCTTGGGCCACAGCAGCGTGTTTTCGGGGAAGTGGAGGGATGTTTCCCTGCTTCCCTGCTCCATTGCTGCTCCACAAGAAAATGCTGATGTGCAGAACACCACCACATCTTCCCAGAGAGAGACACGGCTCTTTGGATACTTTGCAATTCAGCAAAGAAGTTTAACGCCTATTGAAACACACCAAAAAAAGTGCAGTGAGTTGAGGACAAGTTGGGCCAGGCTGGTGGTAAAGAGGAGGATTCCCTGGCAGCACCTGTGAGGGCTGAGGCCCTGCCCAAAGCATGAATGCTGGCAGGAGGCTGTTTCCCTCCGGTCCCTGTGGTTCCAGGTGGCTCCATCACTGGTGTGGCAAGGGGTGAGCACTGGTCTGCACTGGGGGAAGCTGCGGGTCCATCCAGACAGACCTGAGATGGGGGAAGCTGTGGGTGACCGACAGACAAGTCACTGATGGGCTCCTCTCCTCTAGCCAAAAGTCTCTGGAGAGGGCCTGTTGCCTTTTCACAGCCTCCAGACCAAGGCTGGGACGAGTTTTCCCAAACTTCAGAGAAATAAAGACAAGGGACCCCTTGGAGGCCATTTCACCTGCACCAGCCTGCCCTGAGTGCGACCAGCCGGTTTGGGAGCAGTCAAGTCCTTGTGTCTGTTGATGGGGAGGACAGAGGCTCCCACAGCACTGAGGCTCAGCCTGACGGGCAAGCCGTGCCACGCTCAAGAAGCACACGCTGCCCAAAGGATATGCACCAAAACCCCTCACGCACGGTGTCCCCAGGCTTTCCTGGCACGGGGAGAGCACAGCCACGCTCCTCTGAGGTCACGCTTGCACACCCAGCGTGAAAAGTCGGCAGAGCCAGGGCATCAGGGTGTCCCCAGCCCCAGCGAGGAAGCTTGGAGGGTGCATGGGAGAGGGCTGCGGGGGGAGATCTGCTTTTCTAGCCTGCAGGCAGATTGCCTTTGGTGTAGCCTTGACCTCCTGCCTGGCCCCTGCAGCCCTGACCAGATCCTCCCAGCCTAACTGTGGGGAAGTCACCCACCTGTCACTGGGGATGCTCAGCCCAGTGTGGCTGCCAGCACTGGGGATGCTCTGTCCCACCTGGATCCCAGAACTGGAGATGGTCCATCCAGTCAAGCTCCCAGCA
>NW_010250052.1:0-230 GCF_000690775.1 Eurypyga helias
CACCGGGAGAGGGTCCTCGGCACGCGGGACGGGATACGGCCGCAGCGCTCGCACGTCAGCCCCCAGGCTGGTTTTTACCTTCAGATCCGTGTTGAGAATCCAGACGAAGGTGCAGACCCTGGGGTTGCTGGGACATTTCAGTACGACGAACCCTCCGGGCCCGTTCTCACCCCTGCGGGGAAGCCAAGAGGTCAGAGCCGGGGGGTCGGCTGAAAAGCCGTTCCCTCACC
>NW_010250053.1:0-226 GCF_000690775.1 Eurypyga helias
CCACTCTCTCCGCGCGCTAGCTTCGTTTCCTAACTCCGGATCTGTTTCCTTCCCACCACCCCCATCTCCCGAATGGGCGAACCTCCAAAACCGGGTCGGTTTCCCCCGGTTTCACCCAGTGTGTGCACGTTTCCTTGACTCTTTTGTTGTTGTTGTTTGTTATTCTGGGCGCAGAACAACCGGGCATTGCTCGGTCCTAAGAAAAGACCCTTCAGCCTGACAGCAG
>NW_010250053.1:637-1151 GCF_000690775.1 Eurypyga helias
AATATATACTTAGGATACGGGAGACTTATCCTTGGCATTTTCCCTCTGACGTCCCGGTGCTACTTTCAGGGCGGACCGCGGTCCCGCTTATGGGGGTCCCCAAGGACAGACACTCTCTGGCGGACAGTGACCCAGAAAAGGTAGGAGGGACGCTGCCTCTCCTTTAAAGAGCCGGCTGCTCCTTTTTGCCTCGCTCGCCGATGGACGCGCAAACCGCGGAGAGGGCAAGAAGTGTTCAGTCTCTTAGGTTTTACCAGCTAAAAAAATCAAAACCAACCAGAAAAAAAAAAAATCAAAACCACCACCACACTCCAAAACCAACAAAAACCAAACCCCAAACAAATCAAACAAAAGTAAAACCCACCCTTCCCTCGCAGCTTCAGACGCGTTAGGAAAGTTTCCACTCGGGATAGCAGCTGCGAAGTTGACTGATCGATCGACTGGTGTTTTTCCCTAAAATTCACGTATTTAAACCCGGAATGATGAGTGCGCTGACCCTCCTGCCGCCGCCCTG
>NW_010250054.1:0-1510 GCF_000690775.1 Eurypyga helias
GCACTCGGGGCTCTGCCTCGCGGGAAACTCCCACCCGGTTCTCGCTCCCGTGTGAAACCACAGACCCCGGCACTCATTTTCCTTCTAAGCCGCCGTGTAAGAGGGGCTGTGAAGGAGACCCAGACACCTTCATATCTCAATTTTTCTTCTTTGGACAGGGAATGTGCCGGGGGGGGGGGGGGGGGGGTAGAGATCGTAAATTTCATTGATTACTTGCAGATTGTACAGAGTATATTCAAGCTTTCATGACAGCTTCTGGAGACATAACGACTGGACAATATTGCCCGAACAGTACAAACTCTCGTTAACTACTACAAAGAAATCAGCAGGTAATTATAGGCTCGATTGTATACATAATAGGCATCGGAAATCGGAGAATAACTGTAGGCAGCGATTCTGAACCAGAAGAGGAACTGTCGTGCTTCAAATTCTCACACAATAGCTGCTCATTGTGCTGGGTGTCTTATTCTAATTAGAGATACCTGCACAGCATAGCAAATAAAGAAGAGAGACACATCCTTGATCTTCCTGCCAGTAAAACTCATCCTCTAAAAATTAAAGATGTAAAGGCAAAGCAAGCCATGTGGGTATTTCTGAAACAGGCAATGATGCTGAGCTGTGCCCTGTGCCTCTGGAAGACCGCTTTAACTGGGCAGAACGAACAGCCCTCTTTTGGGGGAATTTCTGACCGGAATGGGACTTCTGGCAAAAAAAACTTTCCTCAAGGTGCCAGGACAATTACCTTTTCCGCAGAGAAAGATAATAAGTATGAAAGACCGCTTGGCCAAAATGAACTGAAAACAATTACTTCGGGAAACTATCAAGCCTTTATTTCATATTGAGTTTATAATATTTAAACTTATTTTTTTCATGACGGTAGAGGGGAAAAAAAGACAAGCTTGCTTTTATGTACCTGAAGAAATATGAATATATATTTCTGGTATATTGTTCCTTTTTTAAGAAATTGGTTTTTTTCAAAATCATTATTGATACTCCCTGGGCAGAATCATCTCCTTTAACTGGGAGTTCCTCCTTCCAACAGATTCTAACTCCCACCAAAATAGCGGAAAACATTCCTAAAACCTCTCCCGGTGTCGATGCCCATTTCACTCCAGGGCTTCCTCAATTCCCGTTTCTTTCAGGTGAAGTTTTCCAACGAGTTCCTTCGTGACAACCCGAGGCGGTGGCTGGCATGTGCAGCTGTGCGTGGGTGAAGCCACGCACTGCCCGTCCCCGCGGGTCTGATCCCTGTGTTCCCTGGCTGAAACGAGCCCCACACAACTTCACTTTGATTATCATCTGGCCTTAAAGTTCAGTTCGGTTGGTTTGCCTCTAGGGGTACGTGCTATGTTATTCTAGGTCACGAGTGACCTTTAAGCTTAAGTGAACATGTGTCCACATCAGAAAGCAGCCCCACAGCAGCAAATGATCCAAGGTATCACATAGCCTGTAGGGAAGGTTGCTTCCACCAGGTTAAGTTTGACTCTGTGAGAGAGGGGAGCGAGCCGAG
>NW_010250055.1:0-1360 GCF_000690775.1 Eurypyga helias
TGGGTGTCCAGGGCTGTCACCCCCCAGACAGCAGCATGGTCCGAGCCCACGTACTGGCCCCGGGAACGCATGGCTGCAGCGGGAGGCCCGTTCAGACATCCCCGGTGACGACCCGGCCGGCGTAGCGCACCCCGAGCACTGCCCCGAGGACCGGGGGTGCAGCTTGACAGCAGAGCCAGTGCAGGAGAAGAAGGTGCTGCTGGGTTTACCCTGGACGCGGAGCGGCTCTGACTGCCGGAAGGCAGCTCACCCGGGAAATGAGGGGGAAATCAGCTCGCCACGGGGTCAGGACTGCCCTGACCCCCAACCTGAAGCATCCTCCCGTGCATCCTCCCCAGACCCATCTGGGGCTGCCTGCACCGGGGCATGGCTGTCTGCACAGGCTTGGGCTGCCGAGGGGTTTGGGGAGGTGGATTTGGGGATTGGAGAGTTTTGGGATTGGAGAGAATTTGGGGGAGCGCAGGAAACCCCAGGGGACGCTATCCCGGACCTTCCTCTAGATCAAAGAGAGGAAGCACTCGGAAGGTGTTGAGGTGGAAAGCAGCTTCAAAGTGCCTTTCAGAGAGAATTGAAGGAATTCAGGGGAGTTCGGGTCCAACGAAACACACTCAGAAAACCTGGCAGGGCTTCAGCGAAGCAACGGGGCACGATGGAACCCATCTCGGTACTGGGGGAAGGGGATGCTCATTGTTCAGATCGTGACCTGAAGCTTCAGAAGGAAGGGCATAAAAGTAGAAAGTAGGTGAAAAAAAAACAAGAGGAAAAAAAAAACCTAGCAAAAAAATCCAGGAAGCCAAAGAAAGAGAGAAATTGTAACTAGCAAGAAACATGGAGGATTCCAAGAAAACCTTCCCAAAGGAAGGCGTCGGCAGGAGGTTGCTGAGCAGCCCACGTAGCCCCCATCCTACCGGGAGGGACAGCAGAAGGTGACAGCGCTCGTGCCCCCCTGGCTTCTTCCCCTCCGCGCTGAGGGGGTGGCTGCAGCGGCAGGATTAACGCCGAGGCGCGTGCTCACGCTGGATGAGGGAACGTGGGATCAAATGGGCTGGACTGAAGAGGAGCGAGGGGAATATTGGGAACAGGCAGAGGATGGATGAGGTTTCAGAGCACAGGAAAAAGGAGTGACGCACTGTCTTGGATAGGAAGAAAAAAATGGGAAGTGAAGAATTAGAGGCCACTTAACTCAACTTCAAAGTCCGAGAAAACCATGGAACAAACAGGCAGGTGCTGCCAGCGACAACAAGGAAGAGGAAGAATCACAGAAAACACCCCCGTGTGTGCACAGCCCTGCCTGGCTTCCTCCTCTGACCGTCTTGGTGGACAGGGCAATGCCACCCTCTGCTGGGTTCAGCCAGGAAAG
>NW_010250056.1:0-3874 GCF_000690775.1 Eurypyga helias
CGTGACCTCATTGCTGTTTCTCCCTTTCCAAGGTGTGAGGATCTGGCAGAAGTGAACGCTCTCCTTGGGGAGCACCTTGACAGAGCGAATGCGGCGAATTCAGCCCTCAAAGAAGATGTTGGAAAACTGACGGCGGATTGGATGAGGGTCCGGGAGGAGCTGGAATGGAAGGAGAGTGAATGGCGCAAGGAACGTGAGGTGAGGGTACGCTACGGGAGTGTCAGATGTGACGCCACAGTGGAACGCGAGCGCATTTTATTTCTGGCATAGAGAACTTGCAGTGTGAAGGTTGTGTCTCCACTGAGGGTGCGTTGGCGTTGACCAGCAGAAGACAGGGGTGCGGGATGGAGGGGTGTCAGCAAGTTATGGTGATGGAAGATGCCCGCCTGCTGTGACTGTACTGCTCGGTCTTAAAGGCAAATGCTTGCTGCTGCTGGGCACTGTAGGGCAGTCACACACGAACGCTCGTCTCTTTACTAGCCCCTAAACCTCTGCGTGCAGCAGGGGAGACCCCGGAGAGGTCTGTGTGTTTTCAGATTCAGAGTGGTCAGCAGAAGAGCAAGACAGGCCTCCCTTACCTACAGCTTGTTGTGAGCAAATCTGACACAGGTGCTGTGGGGGTTTGTTTTTGTCTTCCTCCACCAAGACTGTTGGACACCTCTGCAGGGCGAGATGATGAATCACGGTTGATTTGCTTTGCTGATACCCACTTCTGCAGGAGAAGTGTGGATGTTCCCTTCTTCGAAGTCAAGTGGCCGGTCTACTGAGGATGCTTCTGCGGTGCCTCTTGAGGCCTTGATGCCCCAGTTGGAATTGTTGTGAAAGGAGACCTGGTGATAGTGGCTGTACTCTCTCCCGGCTGAAAGACTTGTGCAGTGGTGGCAAAGGCTGAACGGTCATTTTTTTTTTCTCTTTGCATGTTTAGCTTTATGACAACTACTTCAGGGGTGAACATAACCGCCTGCTCAGCCTATGGCGTCAGGTGGTAACCTTCCACCGTCATTTCCTGGAAATGAAGACTGCCACTGACCGGTGAGTAGAAGTCAAGGCTAGGTCTCTTACAGAAAAGAAATGCAGCTTCCTTTCACCCCTGCTTTTTGAACCCTGATGATACATTAGTTGTGGCTAAAGACGTGATTTCTCCTTTGATGGGCAGAAGCAGTGCTAGTAAGCATGTTGTAGGCTATTTTCAGAAGCCTTTTGTTTGATGCCTGTTTTCAGATAAAACTGAGGTTCTCAAGGTGTAAGCAGTGCAAGAGGCCCTGAACAGGTGAGTTTGACTGTAGTGATGTTTGGGCAAATTAACACAGACACAGGCATCTGTGGACACATTGGAAGGGACTCACCAAAGCTATACATGCAGCATGTAGGGCGGTCCACTTACTAGAATGGTTAAAATCTGCCTTAAATCAACCTGAGTTTCTTTTCCCATGGCTCCTGATGGAAAGGTCATTCATTAATTTTTTTTCCTTCTCATTTCCAACTTAGATTTATTCTGGTCAGTTTGTATCTGCTTATTCCTGTACCGACATTGTTGAGAGAAAGAATAGCTTCTCTGTCCTGCTATTGCATTTATCCAATTTATTTTGCTTAGTTCGATACTTCTTTTTATGATTGTTTCTTGGGCTTTCTGAGGTTCCTTTCTCACAGTTGCCTTCTACACAAACAAAAATATTATATCCTTAAGAGTACATTCTTCTGGTGTCAGCATGCAATTTCACACTCTGGGTTATGGCCACCCATTTATCTTACTTGATTATAATCTTTGCTTAATGAGTAGAGTATGCCTGACTACTAGTAAATTCTTGTGTTATTTGTGGTTTGTTTTTTTTTTTTTACAACATTCTAGGCTTATTCTTACCCTACCTTCATGAAATGTTTATTATTTGGATAGTGTCATGAACCTCTTAGTAGTCCAAGTGCTGATAATAATAGGTCACTTAAGGGTGATCCCCTGTGTATAAAAGCTGGTGATCTTGGTAAAATTCCTGATATTTCTAGTGATAATTAGCATATGTTAATAAGATAAAGCAGAAGCAACGATTACTAAGAGTAATTAGAGGTCATTGAAGCCTTCTGGCTCTGCCATACATTTCTACTTGAGTCTGAGGGGAAAACAGACTCATTGCTGAACTGCCAAGATGTGTCCTGATCCCAAGGTGTCAGATGAATGACTCTTCCCCAAGGAAGATGTCGTCTTCCCTGCCAGCTGTAACTGTTGCACGACTTTGTGCTTCAGAAGTGAGTCAGCTGATAAAAGATGGTGGTGTGAACATTAGCTCTTTCTTTGTTCTTCTTCAGAGATTTGTCAGAGCTGAAGGCAGAGCAAATGAGGCTTTCTGGAGCTATACTTATAACCTGCTCCTGCCTGAACTCGGGCAAACAGCTCTGCAAGTCCATCACTCTGGGTACACCTGTCCAGGCACAGCAGCAGGTGGAAGGGGAAATAAGCCAGAAGACTCTGGAAGTGACGTGCTTACAAGATGAGGGAGATCTGGAGGAGGAGCTCCAGGACAGGTAACGTTGTCTTAAACCTTGCTGTTAACAAGGTTATGTTTTGTTGCTGCTTTTGGATTCGTAGATGGGCCGTGTTCACGTTTACAACACGCCCATTCTGCACAGCCTTGTTTCTGTCCCTGGTCAAACTACTGCCTTCTTCGGGAAGGGTAGAAGTAGATGTCTGACTGACAGAAGCTCTTCTGAGTAAGACTAGGCTGGAAAAGAGATTGCCTATTACTAAGCTTTTGGTCCTAACTGGTTCTTGGTGAGACATGGAGACCACGCTAAAGAGAGCTCTGTCTCCTGTGCAGCCCTTTTGCTCCCCAGACTGTGCTAAAGGGGGTGGGAGGAATTTGCCCAGGAGCCCCGTAAGCAACGTAGCACCACTGTACTGACAGTTGCTTGCAAGACTGAGCGCAGCAGGCCTTTGGGGCAAGAAATGCCATTTTGCAACCTCAAGCATATTCACCTGCAGAGATGAAGGCTGCCTTTGCTGTATTTTCTGGGTTGAACTGTGTCTGCTCTGCTTCTGGGAGCTGCTTAATTCTTTTAACGGGTGACGGTATGCCATGCTTTTGGAATGGCATATGGACCTTCTCTTCTCAGGGTGATGGAGCTCTCAGCCTTGCTTGGACAGTGTCAGAAGCAGAACAAGGAGGAGGAGAAGACCATGAAAACACTTAACACCACCATGCAGATTGCAGTATGTTTTAGCTTTTTCTGGGAGATCGCCCAGTGTTTGCTCTCCAGCCTTAGCACACAGGGGTGTGGCTTCCTCAAGAGAAGTGGTAAAGATGCTAACTCTATGGGAATGTCAGGGACGTTGCCAAAATATTCCTTGTGTTTGGCATATGTGGAGTCAGCCCAGGTGCAGGCAGTGGCAAGGGAATTGCAGAGAATTCATGTGTCTTCCTCGGGGAGTTGCATAAATGGTATTCTCCCTGTGACTCCAGGGATCAAAGTTCCTTGGAAATGGCAGCTTCATAGCCTTCTATAAAATCTAGCTGTTGGTCTTCCTCTTTTTAGTTTTAGCAGGGAAGAAACTGAATACACATGGGAAGGAATAAGCTGGAATCACTAGGACTGAGGCTTATTCCTGAGCTGTCTCAGACAGGAAAAATGATTCTCACCCATGAACTGGCACGGTTTTTTGATAGGGCTTTAAACAAGGTTGGAAGGGAGAAGGGGGCAAAACCAGCAGGGACACCAAGGGATGCCCAGAGCCTGGAGAAGAATCACTGCTCACCAGGAAAACACCTGGCAGGCAAAACAGGGGAATTCCAGCTGCTCCAGTTGACAAGCCAACTCCGTCGGGGGCCCACCTTAAATGCCTCTGTGCGAATGCACCATCATGGGGAATAAACAAGAGGAGCTG
>NW_010250057.1:0-205 GCF_000690775.1 Eurypyga helias
CTCAAGATAAGGTCTCTCACAGCTGCCTTTGTTGCAAGGGCACATTGCTGGTTCATGTTCAACCTCGTGTCCACTGGTTCATTTCTCTAGTCTATCAAGGTCCCTGTGGAGGCAGCATGCCCTTCTGGCATATCAGCCACTCCTTCCAGTTTTGTGTCATTAGCAGATTAGCTAATCAAGATTTGAGAATTTATCAACAACTAAA
>NW_010250058.1:0-983 GCF_000690775.1 Eurypyga helias
GGTGCGTGCACGCGCGTCCCCCGGCCGAAACGCAGCCGCCGGTGACACCAGGCGCCGGGGCAGGGGGGAAACGTGTTGGCAAACAAGAAGTGAAACCGCTTTGCTCTGCTGCACCGCTCAGCATCTTCGCTGCGGCCAGGAGGGTTTTTAAGGGCACGTGGCCGGCCCGGAGCAGAGATGCCAGGCGGGGTGGGCAATGCCACGCCAGGCACCAAGGGCTGGGTGCGCTGCCGCTCCTCCATCATCAGCCCATGCTGGAGGCTCTCTGGATTCAGTTCCCTTTTCCCCCAGAGCTCTGCTCTCTGCTTGGCCCCTTCCCCTCCTCCTCTCGCCCTGCTTTCTCTTGTCTTCCCTCCCGCAGAGCTTCATTTTCCTGTCTCTCACTGTTTGCCACCTTGCAACTGGAAACCGCCTGTACTTCCCCATCACCAAGTTCCTCAGCACCTTCCTGCCCTTGCAGAGCGGCAGTTGCAACACGAGCCCCGACCGACGCGAGGCTGTCGCAAGTCCCAATTCCTGTCACTGAAACCCCGGCAAACCTGGGGAGCTTCACCCCCTCCAGCAGCGTTAAAAGCCGTGCCAGACACGGGGCTGAGAGGGGCTCTGTGGGCCCCTTCCACCCTCCCCAGCCCCAGCTTGGCCCCCCGAGGGCACAGACCCACTGCTCCCTCCTCCTGACCAAGCAGGAGGAAGGCTGGACCCAGCTCCTCACATGGAGTTTGTCCTGCAGATGGTCCCAGGTTTGGCCTTGGGGACCCAAAACACCTCTGGGACCCCTCAGTGGCTTCCAGTACCCTCTGCTGAAGAGGGAGAAGGAAGGGGCATCGCAGGACCAGTCATGCCCCTCACCCGTCCCTCCCTGCCACCACCACAACTGATAAGAGCCAGAATCTGCCCCAAGATGCCACGACCCGTGAGATCAGTTGGGGGAAGAGATTCCCCCAACACAACCCCGTGAGCCTCTGGCCTGGCCAGCTCAGCAG
>NW_010250058.1:1254-1543 GCF_000690775.1 Eurypyga helias
GGGAGCACCGAGGCAGATCTGCGGGGCGGCGATAAGGGCGAGCACCCGCTGATCAGAGGATGCTGCCCGCGGGCGCGTGCCTGGCAGCGTCTCAAGCCCTCGGCCCGCTTCGCCCAGACTCTTCCAATCTGGCAGCCCTGCCACCACCGACCAGGGCTTTCCTTCTCGCAGGGACTCACCCGTCACCCTCGCTCCCCGGGGCGACAGCTCCATCTGCCGACACGCGGCCCCGCAGGGCACGCTGCTCCCAGGTAGGGCTGGCCCCAAAGGGTCCTGCCACCCAGCTTTG
>NW_010250059.1:0-949 GCF_000690775.1 Eurypyga helias
GTCGGGTCCGGAAGGTGCCCGCCGGGTCACGCAGGGCCTTTGACCCACGTGTGCTCGCAGCGGGGATGTGGGACTGGAAGCAGCGACGCCTCGGGAAGGCTCCTGGGGAGCGGGGTTACACCTGAGCCCCTGCTGCATCCCAGCCCTCGGGGGGGCACCGGGCAGGGGCGCGGGGGGCAGAATAAAACACCCGTGGGGCAAACCCTCAGCCTTGAGCACAGCCCCCTCCCCAGCGACAGCCGCAGACAAGGCTCCGGGGGGAGGCTCAGCCTGTGGCTTTGGGTTTGTTTGGGTGTTTTTTTCCTTTTTCCCCTAAAACGAAGAAATTTGCTTACAGCTTCCAAAATGGTGCGGTACATGGTTGAGACCTGTGTGGCACAGAGCTCGCCTCGGTGACATCCTGCCATGGGTGGTGATGTCTGTCACCCAGGTGTGACAGTGTTGCTTCTCCCTGCTGGGGTGAGACCCCCCACCCTCAGCCTCTTCCTGGGGCTGAGCAGCGCTCCCTGGGCTCAGGGTGCCCTTCCTGGCCCTGGGGTGCCCCTGCCACGGGTGCTGAGGGGGAGGAGGAGGTCAGGCTGAAGAAGGAGCTGCTTGGGGTGGGGACACCACCAGCCAGGCAAGCTGGATTTAGGGACAGAAGGGGTGCAGTGCCCAGGCTGTGGCTGTGGAGGCTGAGGGAGAGTGCCCGGGGCTCTCTGGGTGTGCGTGGTTGGACACACATGGAGCTGGAGCAAAGCCCTTTTGGATCCAGGGGAACCAGAGTCCAGGGAAGCGCAGCCCGGCACACAGGCATCTTTGCTGTACAGTCCCAAGCCTCGCTGGGGCTGGGGGCTGAACTGTGGGGTGGGGGCTCTGGCATGGAGACGCAGCCGGGCTGGGTGCGGGAGGGGAGATGGGGCAGGGCCCAGGGCGTTGTTCCCACTGACCCCCTGCCTGGGGGGGGGGC
>NW_010250059.1:1230-1508 GCF_000690775.1 Eurypyga helias
TCTTCTCTGCCAAAAACAAGTGCTTCTTGCTCATTTGGTGTCCGTGTCTTGCATGGGGGGGTGGCTCTGGCCATGCAGTGAGGGGACGGTAACTGAGGGTGGGCTCTTCCTGCCCTCCCCCCAGGGCTGCATCCAGCCCCGGGAGCTGGGGTGGGCGCAGGTCTAGGTCCTGGAGCTCCGGTCGTTGGCACTGCCATCCCTGCGGGGTGGGAGCAGCAGGCTGGGCTGCGCGGGGACGGTGACGCTGGGGTGGCTTGCGGTCGCTTGTGCGGGTGGCA
>NW_010250060.1:0-389 GCF_000690775.1 Eurypyga helias
TGCTTCCTCAAGGTGCCCCGTTCCCCGGACAAGCCAGGCAAAGGCTCCTTCTGGACGCTGCACCCTGATTCGGGCAACATGTTTGAGAACGGCTGCTACCTGCGCCGCCAGAAGCGTTTCAAGTGTGAGAAGCAACTGGCTGCCAAAGACAGTGGTGGGGCGGGCGGTGGGGGCAAGAAGGGGCCTGGGCAGCCCCCCAGTCAACCCCTGGCGGAAGGCAGCTCTTCGGGGGGGTCGGAGGGCTCGGCCGGCACCGAGTCCCCAGCCAGCGCCTCACCGTGCCAGGACCACAAGCGGGCCCTGGCCGACTTGAAGGGCACACCGGGGCTGAGCCCCGGGGAGCCAGCGGCCTCACCGGCACAGCACCTCCTGGCTCCCCCGCACGCCGG
>NW_010250060.1:571-788 GCF_000690775.1 Eurypyga helias
GCCTCGCCCATGCCTGGTAGCCTGGCCATGGGGCCC
The DNA here is from genome assembly GCF_000690775.1 of Eurypyga helias. Taxonomy (NCBI): domain Eukaryota; kingdom Metazoa; phylum Chordata; class Aves; order Eurypygiformes; family Eurypygidae; genus Eurypyga; species Eurypyga helias. Next base: position 608 of record NW_010250060.1, read on the forward strand.
GTAACGAACAAAAACGGCTTAGAGTCCTCCCCTTTAGCTGGAGAGACTTCTTACTACCAAGGTGTGTATTCCCGGCCCATCATGAACTCATCCTAAAAGGGGCAAAGGGGAAAAAACTCCCCAGACGTGGGGGGAAAGCCCCCTGCGCCCCCACACAACCCCCCGGCAGAGCGATGGACTA
>NW_010250061.1:0-41862 GCF_000690775.1 Eurypyga helias
GCTGGCTGGGCTTAAACCACAACAGATTCTTAAACTTACCAGTGCTTCAGTAGCAAATGAGAACAGAGAAAATTACGTATTAGGGCAAATGTTGATTCTAGTTCTATGGCACTACGAAAGCATGATTGTGGAATTCGCTAATGATATGAATCAGGGACAGGCAGTAATGATTTAGAAAAGTACTATTTCACAGCAGTATTTAAGTATTGACAGAAATATAAGCTCAATTAATGAAATTTATCATGTAATTCTACTCTTGAGAAATTCTTGATCATTGAAAGCAGATGGATGTGTAGTTTGAAAGATAGAAATGGAAAGGAGCAGTATTTACAGTAGTATAGTAATATTTACAAAAGTATAGTAATATTTATGTATTGTCACAAGCAGATCTAATGAATTTCATTACAAACTTTTTCGAAAAAGCAAACATTATACTGAAATGTTATTTGAAAAGCAAATGAACTTTTATACTTAACTGATGATGCTGCTAAAGCTTTAGTGGTGTCCAGTTTGGGTCATAATAGTTTAAGAATTGCAACTTATATAAAATAAACAAACCAACAATTTTAACAAAGATCTTGAAAAATAAACATATCACAAAATACCAAATTCACAAAATTGTTATGACAATTACCCTTACACAGCTATTTCACGTGATTATGACGACTGGAAAATCCTCATGTCAGGAATCATAGAATCATAGAATGGTTAGGGTTGGAAGGGACCTTTAAAGATCATCTAGTTCCAACCCCCCTGCCATGGGCAGGGACACCTTGCACTAGACCAGGTTGCTCAAAGCCACATCCAGCCTGGCCTTGAAGACATCCAGGGATGGGGCATCCACAACTTCTCTGGGCAACCTGTTCCAGTGCTTCACCACCCTCTCTGTGAAGAATTTCTTCCTGACATCTAATCTAAACCTCCCTGATTTCAATTTATACCCATTACCCCTTGTCCTATCACTACAGGCTCTTGTAAAAAGTCCTCTCCCAGTACCCTTGTAGGCCCCCTTCAGATACTGGAAAGCTGCAATGAGGTCTCCTCGGAGCCTCCTCTTCTCCAGGCTGAACAAGCCCAATTCTTGCAGCCTTTCGTCACAGGAGAGGTGCTCCAGCCCTCTGATCATCTTCGTGGCCCTCATGTACCACTTGGTGTTGAATAATGAAATATTCACTGGGATGGAGAAAAGGGACAGGAGAAATAAACATTATAAAAACCCAGTCATGAAGAATATAATTCATGTCCTGCTCTGAAGTCTCATCTATCTAAGTGAATTCCTTCTCAGCAGCCTTTGGAGGTTTTGTGGCCTAGCAAAGATATCAAGCTGTTTCTAAATCAAGAGTTTGGAAGCACACTGGAAAACTGGGACAGCCAACATTGAAGAATTGGTAGTACAGAGTTGAAGGGATCGGGGTTTTTTTGTTTGTTTGTGTTTGTTTGTTTTGGGGGTGGATATGGTGGTAGTCTTATAAATTTCAGAACATATATGCATGTCCAAAATGGCAGCAATGGTAAAAAGAGAAAAGAAGCTTCCATGAAAGTCCTGGGAGACAGATTCTTTGAAAAAGTGCTTCACAAACAGACCTGCAGCGAGGCACTCCAGAAAGCAAGAGGGACATGTCTTGAAGTAGGGTGTTTCTAACTTTCCAATGGGACTGCAAGAATACTTTCTCAGCCAGCAATAAGAAAGAGAGTATTTGATAAAAAGGAGTGGAAGCTCCTCTCTGTGTATGCCTTTTTTTTCTAACTCAGATGGTAACAGCAGTTATCAGTGGTGTACCCACATATGGTTATTGCTAATTCCTCAGAAACTATTAACAGTCTGTTGTCAAACAATCCAATGTTTTAGAGTAGATCAGACAGTTTCTCTGGGGGAGTTCTAGAGAGTCCACTTAAGAAGAAAAAAGATGTCATATTTGAGTAACGGGGACTCATCTGACTCAGAAGTTGATTTGCTTCAGCAACATTTCCAAAACTGTGAAGTCTTTCGAATGGATTTCAACCCTACCAGTAATATTTATGATAACAATTCATACAAACTAAACCACTTGTTCCTAATCTATAAGAAGAGATTCCTTTGAGGTGAAGGATTTTTTTCAATTTTGGAATATTTCTTGAGGCTAGAGAGGAAAATTACCTGTATGAATAATTGCAATAGCTTTAGCTTCATTTTTCTAAGCCTCTTTCCTTGTAGACAGGATAATTTACTGTTGAGCAAATTTAACTAGACTAGTAAAACAAAAATACACTGAGTTTCAAATAGCAACATTTTGCTAATCCATCACAGTGAAGTAAATAATGCAAAGAGTAGGCTGAATTCTTACTAACTCAGAAGTGTGTGTATGCGTGTTAGTATGGAGCTGAGTGTCCTGAATGTCCATTTCTCCATTTTGGAAGTTTATGCCTGAGGGAACCCAAATGAGTACAAATTCCTTCCAGGTGAGATGTCCTCTCTTTACATCACATTCTTATTAAGGCAGGGCTGCTGAGAATGTAGTCATACTGTATGTTTGTAACTCACCTTATTAAGTTCATCCTTCACAAGAAAATAAGAAAGAATAAGATATTTGATTATTTATTTATGCTAAGCCCACATTAAACAGTGTCATTGTTCAAAAAGTTAATGTTATTAGCACCAATCAAGCCAAATCTGATCAGTCTAAATGCAGAAAGTTTTTCATGAACATGGGGTAAAAATATATATTTTTACACATGTGCTGGTTTTCATTGGGTCATCTCAGTAGCTAGTACAAGGCCGTTGTTGATTTCTGATGACAAAAATATTGATAAGACACTACTGGTTTTAGTTGTTGCTAATGTATGTTTATATCGAGCCAAGGACTTTCTCAGTTTCTCATACTCCTCCTGTGTTCCCAGATTTTCCTCTGCAAGAGGTTGGAAGGGGACACAGCCAGGACAGCTGGCCCAAACTGACCAAAGGGACATTTCATCATATTAAACTTCATGCTTGATATATAAGCTAAGGAAGTTGGCTGGGAGGAGAATCACTGCTTGGGGACTGGCAGGGGTTTGGTCAGCTAATGATGAGGGTTTGTATCATGTGGGTTTCCTTCCCTTTTTTCCTTCTTTTCTTTTTTTTTATTTCATGTTATTATAATTGTTATCAGTAGTAATAGTAGTTTAATTACATTTAGTAGTACTAGTAGTAGTAACATTATTTTATTTCATTTACTTTCACTTATGAAACTGTTCTTGAATCACAAGTTCTCTTATTTTTTTCCCTTGATTCTGTCCCTGCTCTGTTTCGTTCTCACCTGTCCTCAGGGGGCAGGTGAGCAAGCAGCTGTGTGGTGCTTAGTTGCTAACTGAGGTTAAACCACAAAAACATATAGGTAATCTATATACATATACATACATATAAAAAAGTATCCAGCAGGTTTTATTTATAAAACCAGCAGGTTTTATAACTGGGATATCCAGGTATGAATGATATTTTTTTTCATACCTCTATTTGCTACATTTGCTTCTTAGTTGCTTAAGCACATAGATAATTCACGACTTAAAATTAGTAGAATTTTAAAATAATAATTGAGAAAATGTTATTCTAAGATGTTAACACAGGTTAGTATTTTTCACTTAGATGACTGTCTTTCCTAGGAATTATCTTGTAGCAGTTCCTAGTTAGGTAAGTATCATTTTCCCCATTGTTCTAATGTTAATCCCAAAGGATGCATCATCTGTCACTAAATGTTCAGACTAAAACTGTTCATTTTGTTTCCTTTCACTCACTGTGGAAGCAAAGCACAAAACAGTCCCTCTGGCATCTTCATCAAAACTGTGATCTTGCTGATTAAAATGCAGAGATACTGGCATTTTCCTTTTATCTACAGTCCATCATATCTTTATTGTTCGAATATCATTAACACTGTGTTTCTAGTCTCTCTTTAGCATTAATGTTTTTGTTTTGATTTTTTGTTGGGTTTTTTGCCCCACTTACATGAAACTAATTAAACAGACATAACCAAAAATATTGAGTATAGATTTCTCAGGTAACTGTCTCTGATAATATTTGAAGCATGTCTTCTTAGTATTTATGTACTCTTCTATCATAATTAGAAGGGAAAGTACAAAATTTGGTGTCATTTAAACTTGCAGGTTTCTTATGCACAAGTCATCAGTTCCTAAATATATTTTTTATAATTTACCTTATCCCCTTTTGAACTTCTCTTTGGTGTTTAGACTTTATTCTTAAGATTAGAAATTTTTTAAAGGTTTGACTTTTTTTAATTTTTGTATTGCTCTTGTGAATTTACCATATTTTTATTCCAAAGGATGTTCTTTATGTCTATCTACCTAAATGGTCAGCTTTTCTTGCATACTCCTTCATCATGCTGTTTAGTATAATGTGCATCCCATTTTGACCAGTCTCCAGTTGCCACACCTTTTCATATAGTCCCACAACATAATCTTAACAACATTATATTTCTCTTACACTGGAAATAAGATCAAATCTATGATCTTCTTCCAAATTATAATGAAACAGAAATAGTTTAGTACTATGTTGTTTTTCAATGATAATTTAAAAATTGAACTAGATACACATCAATTCTCTGCATAAGTATGTATATCTGTATGTGTATGCATATGTACATGTATGCATACGTGCATGTAAATATCACTTTCACAGTCCTATATCCCATTTTTTAATGAATATCTCTTTCTTGGCAGAAAAGGAAAGTTTGAATTTTGGGATCAAAATTGACAGAGGTGAATCTATTCTTCCTTCTCTTTTCTCTCATGAAATCAATCCAAAATATTTTCAAAATGAAACTTAAAAGACAAGAAGAATTTAGACACCACTCTTTTTAAGACCCTGAATTTGTCACTGAAAATAAGAAAAGGACAACCTTTGTTGAATATTTTTGTGGTTATTAGAGCAAAATATTTTATTTACATAATTATCTCACCTTATCTCTCAAAAAAATTTATCATTCAATTAGTTCTATGAAAATTAAAAAAACCACGTTTTTCCAAATCAATATATTTATTCATTTAACTCACAGCCATAACAAAATACCTATTAATTAACAGGCTGGACTTCATAGAATTTATACAACTTGGATTACAACAGTACCTGAAAACCTTATCACTGGACAACAAGATTTAAGGATCATTAAAGTAATGAGTGGTTTGACTATCCATCTTTACAGTCATTTGTGAAGTCATTTTGCTATAAAGTACACTGTGCTATTTTGGATAATTCATTTGCATGTACGTAAATGTATAGGGTTTACATCTGTTAAAGATAAAACAATCTTTACTGTGTAAAAATACTTGAGCTGTAAGGAAAATATTTTATTTTTTAGTGCTTGACCAGTGAATAGAGAGTGTGTTTCAAGTTCAGAAAACTGTATTGATTACTTGTTCTGGAAGATCCTTTGCTTTGCAGCTTGTCAGCTACATTGGAAGATGCTGTGTAGTGTCAGCTGGTACTTCGTGTGAGTAAATAAGAAAGTGGTGTAAGCAAGAAATAAAGTATTTGAATTCCCAGACTTTTTTTTCTTTTTTTGATGTGACTTTCATTAAAAATTTTAAAATCCTTTGTTTTTATTATTTTTTTTCCATTCCAAATTATTCATTGTTTAATAATATTCCTTCTGAATATATTTCTTAAAATAAATTCAAATCTCAATTAAAATCCACACAGAAACTGACTCCAAATATTTAACCCTTAATTTCTGTAAGCATTATACTTCTGCATTTATTAATTTTTATTATTATTTTTTCGTTCAGTAATTTAGTTCCACTTGAAAGTGGTTATGTACATTAAGAGACAAAGGATCTGCAGAAATAAGTCCATTAAATCGTTTGGACCTATATTAGAATGGAATTTAACTTGAAATATTCACTTCTGGTATTTCTCAAATCCAGTAAAATCTTTCAATTTTTATTTCATTACACAAATATCTGTCACTTTGGTTTTAGCTGTAACTGTTTTCCTCTTTTCTACACAAACATTTTTTCTGTGGATGTTCACAAGCTGATGACTAAGATCTATGAGTAATAGACAAAAATGATAGCATAAACTTAAGTTCATTTTTCATTAATTCCTATTGGAAAACATTTAGCTTTGAAATTATTATTTATGTCATGTCCTTGTGGTATAATATCCTCTTCTAATATTCAGAAATACTATAAAATAATTGGATGAAGAAAATTAAAGAAATGAAAATTTCAATTTTATGTATTAAAAAATAGTATGTATAGGACAAAAAATTAATGTATGTTTATCATAAATGAAGCAATTGCATATCCCACAGTGAGTGAAAGAAGAAACATGAAAAAAAAAAAGAAAAAATCTAAAATCTAAATTCCACAGGAGTAAAACTTATATATAAGAAATCCATTTGAGCTTTCCTGTTTCATGCTGGAATTAGGAGGATTGTTCTTCCCCAGAGAAAGGGTGGAAGAGTCATACGAATTTGGTGGAGGGGTGGGAAGGAGAGAAAGAGAATGTTTGTGATGTCTTATTACCTTAGTAAATCAATACATGGAATCATCCTCTATCACTTCTGGTACTCGTGACTTCATGTAATGTTTTAATGTTAGGAGTACCAGAAGTGATAAATGTATAATGTCTTACTCAGAATACCTTGGGCTATGAGAATTGAAAAAGGCAGGCAAGATGTCAGTAAAAAATTAAAACTGTCAGGAAAAAAAAAAGCAAAAAAAGAAACAAACAACCAAAGAAACAAACCCCCACTCCCTCCCCCGCCACCACCAAAAAAAAAAAAAAAAAAGCCAGAAAGCCAGTGTGTTAATATGCTATCTCACCACATAGTGAAAACTCCTGATATCTGAACTTGTCAGGTTATTCAAAAATTTGACATAGAATAAATAAAGATACTTGCATAAATATAATGTCCTTACGAAGAGGCAGCATGACTTCTGTACAAGGAAGTTGCTCTTTGAACACTACTTGATTGTTCAGAAAAGGTGAATAACATACACAAAAATTCAGCTGATAGCTCTGATTTTCTGTTTTATGACAACCTACCTTACAAAAGGTTATGGGAGAAATTAGTCATGGTAGGGGGAAGAAGAATGATTGGAATATAGTTATAACTGTTTAAGAGACAGGAAACAATGTAAGGGTAAATGGTCAGAAGAGAATGGTGTAATCAGTGGAGTTCTGCAGTGATACAAGTTGAGAGTTACTCTGTTCAACGTGTTTATACCATCCTAGACATGCAAGTGAACAGCAACATGTGAAAGTTTTCTAATGACAGTAGCTTCTTCAAGACAGAATGAATAAAAGAACAAGACTGACCATGAAAGATTACAGAAGAACTTTATAAAATCAAATGGTTGTAAAATGAAATTGCAGATTAAATTCAGTGTGATTTACTTGCCAAAGGATCTTAACATTTTATTTAGCAAGTTATGGTCTCTGTTACCCTTGTCACCCAAAAAAACCCTTCCGAAAGTAATGAATTCTTCCTTGAAAATGTAAGCTTCAGTGAGATGGAATGATTAAAAAAAAAAAAAAAAGGCAAGTTAAATAGTAGGAATGATTAGGAAAAGATTGGAAACAGAACAGAGGTTATCACTGTGACTGTTTTTAAGGTGGTTTTTTTTCCCTTGGTCTTTTGAATAGTGAGTGCTGCTCTTGTCTCCCTTTCAAAAAATTACATTATAGAACAGAATATTTTCAGAGGAAAAAAGAAAACAACTAAGACATTCAGTGTTATGGAACGACTTCTGCATGAAGAACAATCAATCAGATAATCTAAGATACTACAGCCTGGGAGAAAGACAGATAAGGACAGTTATGATACAGGGCTACAAAACTGTAAATGGAGCAAACAGAAAATAATATGTATTGATCTTTTCTTTTCCAACAAGAACCAGGGAATATCAGATGAAGGTAGGAGTAACTGATTCAACATGAAGAAAAGGAGTAATTTTCTTTCACCTCCGGTGGCAGAGTCTAGATGAGGTGCATGCTGATTGCTGGCATGAATTCAAATAGCAACTGGACTGATCAGGGGAACAGAAATGCTTTAAAGCTTTCTAAATGCAGAGAAACCACATCTGGCCTACAAAGTCTAATACAGGAACTTCTGCAAGAGAAACTGAGTATATCTGTGGAAAACGTATTTGATTGACTTGTTCTTCCTCTTCCCCATACACCACTTAACAGTCATTGTGCAAGAACACAGATTTGAACTGTATAGAAAATAGTTTCATCCTGGTGCAGACATCTGTGTATTCCTTACTTTTTTTAAAACCCAATGTTAGACTTTTCTGTCCAGACAGTATTTGCAAAATCCTGCAATCTCATTACTGGTAAATCACACAAAAAAATGTGTTTCGTGTTCATTAAACTTTGTTTCTTTGGCCTGATCCTAACCACCTAATTTTATGTTATTTCTTATCTTTCACAATGAATATATAGAAATAATATGTAACCATAGATGAGAAAATAGAAATGAATTTCTTCCATTAGTGTTTGTAAAAGATCTATCAGTAAGGGTCAGAGGTTGAAGGCTGAAGCCTTGTACCTTGCTGCAACACATCAATATTTAAGAACTTCATAACTTTGACCATCTAAGTATTAGTTTCTTAGAAATTTTCAATGTAAACATTTTACCACACAAGGCAAAATAACAATGTATTTGGAGACTTCAATGTTTAATTGTTCCCTTGATGTGTATGACTAATCACTTCATTGTTTTGTTTCATTTTTAAACATGTTATTTATTCTGAATTCCTCCCAGTCATATGATATTTACATTTCTACACCCAAACTTTAGAAGGGCAATATAGTTTCTTAATTTTTTGTAGATTATAATCCTAAAGTTATAATTAAGTGAAAGTTTGTTTTTCCTATCTATAAACTAGATTTTTTTTTCCATCCTCTACATGCTAGATTAAAATAAAATGAAATACAAAGATAATCAACCTGCCCATACTCCCAGACTCCCTTCATTAGGTGTTCAAACTATGCGCTTTCAGTATCCTTCTAAGGTACTAAGGAATGCAAAATGAGATGCCATGTATGGTAGATTCAGGACTGGAAATTTACTCTCCTCCAACATCTGAGTTATTTTAAAGAACAGAAATACTTTGTGGTAAATTTTATACAAATAGAAGGCATAAAACAATGTCGATTAAGGGGGTGTTAGCATTCTAATAGCTGAATGTCACTACTCTCTTAAATCTGCTGGATACCTCAGTGGTGTCATCACACTGCAGCCACAAGGAATCCACTACAGACCTGATGTTCATCTCACTTAAGGGCAATTCTGTTTATATTTTCTTATATGATGGAGGGGAGGTACCCTTACATCAGAAATCCAACACATTGTTCTTGACCTGCAGGAAATAGAAAGGACCCATAGCATAGCTCAGTGAATATCCTGTTCATCTGAAAAATTTCTCTTATGACCATAACCTTTTTTGTAGTGCAATCTTACACACCCTTCACATAACTTCTGGTATTTTAAATATAGTGCAAAAAATTCCAAAGTTGAATCTTTATAAAAATTTAAAATAATGTAAATTTACACATCTAAACACAGTATTAGTATGTTCACATTCCATTACCAGTCTTGATATTTTAACAATCCTACTATAGTCTTCAGAAGTTAATCAATCAGCTCCTCAGTATTCAGATATGTTTCTGCTATTGGTTTCTTCTCTGGAATATGTAACATTTTTCCATCTTTGGTCAACATTCCTTAGTGTTATTTTTTTTTGAAACCAAATAAAGCCTCTTCTCAGTCTCAGAACTTTGTTCCTATTTATATCCCTGCTTTTCAATATTCAGAGCATAGGTGTTAGGTCTAATGATTTCTTTAGTTTGCTTTAAACCTTCTTCCCCTGGGAACAGGTGATATATGTCAGACTCCTTGTCAGTCTCTGGCTAAGTCACTATGCATTGTGACAATTTTTATAAAATTAACACAAATTAATAAATTATGCATAGACAAAATCTTGAAACTTCCATAGGAAGACAAGCAAGAAATAATCTTGTTTACAGTATTTAACCTGGAATTCTTAAAGAAGTTTATAGGTGAACATTTTCCATCTGTACAGTTAATGTAACTAGAATTTATGTTCCTAATGTTCTTTTGAAAAAAGATCTCATCAACTTAGATCACTTCTGAAATCTTCTTTGATATCTACTGCCAACAGTCTGCAGGAGATGGGTGAATGAACACTAATCTCACAAAATGTAATCTCATGGTAAATTAAACCCTAACTTTGTATGACAAGGGGAAAGTGGATATATAGTGGTAGTTCTTAAATGCACTTTCCTGAAAAGAATGGGTGTGTTCCTGAAATAATTAATTCAGGTTTCCTCCACAAACTGAGACTCAGTGTCTTGCAAGGCTTTTAGGGAAGGAAGGGCAGGAACAAAAAAAAAAGGTCTAAAGAGCACTAAGGCCATGAAGGGATTTCATTCATTCCTTTGAGCATACTGAAAGAAGAATCCTTGAGAAATCATAATTCACATCCTCCTTCTATTTTATGTATAACAAACAATATATATTTTTTTCTTTATTCTTCCTAGTCATCACACATTATCTATTAATACAGATGTAAGACTTGACATTCATAACACTATCATGAAGCTTAGACACAGTGTTAATTCTTGTGTCAGCAATACTGGGTTAAATATTCATTAAAAAAACAAAGCAAAAAGATTATTTTTTATGCTAAATCAAACTTTGACTGGTTTGTAAGTGAGTATTAACATTTCAGCATTTAGGCATATGTTCTTTTGCCATAGGTAGTGTATGACTTCACTTACTCTAGCCTTTTGCAAACACTTTGTCATAGGCAAGGTTGTTAAATTTTAGTATATGTAGAAAATTTTGGCTTGTTTCTTGCGATGCTACACAACTACAAATTACTATATCCTCATAAATTCTCTTTGTCCATAAGGAAACTGCTATAAACATAAATTTTACCTTTTGATCAATATTGCTTTTTCTACACCCTCCCCACCCGCCCTGTGCTCCCTTTCCCCCCACACCCCTCCCACACCCTTCCAGTGCAGAGCTACCAGAACTGTACTAAACCAAGAAGAGAGATGTAAGTCAGAGAATTGCATAGGTATTGTGTCCAGTTTAGTATTTCATCTGAAGGTTTGCCAAAAAATTTTAGCATAGATATTTCATGGGGAAAAGGCAAAGAGGGAAGTGTGACCACATCCATGCATTAGATATTAAATGTTAAGAAGAGATTAGACTTGTAGTTTGTACACATAAGACAGATAGAAAAATGTCAAAATGCCTCCCTCCCTTACCAAGGGAAATATTGGATAGAATTACATTTACTGTCCATGCTTATCTTAGACCCTTAATCTCACCATTTGTTACTTTATGTACCTGGAAGAAAACTGTTTTACCCTGTATATGAAGTGTACCATTTTTGACAGGCAGAAATTAATGACGTTATCAAGTATTCCTTCTGCTCTCTTTCAGGAGGAAGATCTAGCTTGCAAGAGGCTAGAAGGAGCTGACTTCCCCTGAAGGGAGGATTTGTATTTCAGAGCTGGTCTTTTTCTTCCCTGGAATACTTTATGCTATAGTTTTCCTTCCCTTGAGGCTGCTCTTGAATTATATTTGTATTAATATTTTCATAAGCAAATGAGAGGAAAACATGGAAGATGTTTTTATCCATGAACTAACTATATACGGCTACAATTCTGAAAAGAAGTGTAGGGCAAGAATCATAACGCATACATGCACACACCTCTCCATGTTAAAAAAGGATTATAAATGCAGGAATATTTCATTCAGGGAAATTGGAAGCACCCTTCAATGTAAAGAAAAGAGCACTATCTAGACAACATTATTTGTATAACTATGGTATTTTTAAAATTTGAAGAAAATTACTAGAGAATCCAAGTACTAATGCTATACAACATCAATTGTCCCCACTCATTTTTACATGATGTCTCCGTTGAAGATCTCAGATGCAATGTGGTTTCAAATAAGTTCATGCTACTGAAAAGTTGAAAAAGTTTTCAGCACTATGTTTGTGTAATTGGCTATCTCACATTTACAAAACAAGTCTAACTGAATCAGATCCAAATTAAAGAGGATTGGTTAGGTTCTTGTAGGAACATGATTAATGTGTAGCTTATCCTGACCCTAAGGCTTGTTGGGAGTTACAACGCAGAACAGAATCAGGATAATCCCATAATAGTGACACAGCAATAGTAATAAACTACAGATATGAACTGATGATAACTGATACAGATAAAGCACAATTTTGTGTTAAAATAGACAGACAGAAAAAGAATGATGTATTTTGGAGTACAGAAGATGTACAGACAGGTGTAATTCTCTAACCTTCTGTTTATGACCACTCAGTATCATTTGTATTTATAAAATAGAAGCACTGTTCACATCCTGTCCCGTCTAATGGAAACTTATAGTTTATTATTATTCTATTAAAACAGGAAAAAAAAATATGCAAAACTGTAATGTGGTGTAAAATTTGAACTCATCAGAGATACAGCGAAATAGTAAAAGCGAGATCTGTGCATTTCTTCATTTTAAGGAGATAAACAGCTTAAGATCACTGTCCCACAGATAGTGTAAATGAACAGTGAAGTCTAACACAAGCTATAATAGCATAGCATTGACTTATTACATTATCAATTAAAATTTGGGGAAGAAAGTCAGAGCTGTAATACATATCCCTGACACCATTTCCAATCAGCTTTCTTGAATATGTAACCTGTTATTTTGATTGGATCAGACACTAATTAAGCAGTGAGCCAACCACAACTTGGATTTACACTCTACAGCTCTAAAGAAGAAAAGTCTCAAAAATAATAAAGCACATAAGGGAACTTATGCAGTCCCACCAGGCAAGAATGTGCATGTGTGAGTGGTTATGCATGTGTACGCAGTGCACAGATAGACAAAACGTAGACTGAGTGTACTGTGTTATAAAGCTCCCAGTTTCTGTTGCACAGTGAAGACAACTTCTTATTCTGCAAATGCAGCTATTTGGTGAATGCAGAGTTTTCAACATCTACAGAAATAAGTAAACCTATTGACAAAAATAAATATTTTTTTCCAAAAGCCCTTAGTAAAAAGAAAAAATTAAATGCATCTGCAAAGGAAATTAAATGCTTTTTTTCATTAAAGCAGAACTTCTCCAGTTTAATAATAACTGCATATCTCTTCTTTTACAATGCAAATGGCAGAGGGTTTGGGCTTTCATTGATTATACTTTCCTTCTAAGAAAAGGATGATTACATTAGAAATGACATCTAACAACATTTTTGCTAGGCTGTCAATAAGATGTAATAAGATTGAGAATACCAGCCTGGTAAACAGGAACTGTATTTTGGGGAAAAAATGTCTTCAATAAATATAGAAGCTGTCATTAAAAATATTCTTCAGAAGCAATAATCTCTAAGATTAGCAGACAAATCTTTAACATACTTAATATTACTTCATTCTGGTGAGGCTATCTGAAGTGGGTCATAAGAAAGCCGGTGGAGAGACCAACCCTCCAGGGAGCCAGCAAGAACATTTTTGTTATTCACTGTGATGAATTCATTTGTAGAAGCCATTGTTGAAACACAGTTGTGGGACTGATGTATTTCAGCACACGAGTGCTAAGGTTACATTTCTAATGGAGAACTTCATAAGAAAATTTTGAAATTACCTGTGGTGTTTCAATTACGATGTAAAATACTTTGGACAATGTTTAGGTGAACAATAATTCTAAATAGAAAATATGCCAGGTATGCTAATACAGTGACGCAATGAGGCAGGAAGGCAGCAACTACATCCTGTGTGTACTGTAGTTGGTATTCATGCTTTGCATTTTGTATTCACTGAGGCCAAAAAACTCACAGAAATTTTAATAGTTCTGAGATGTATTATCAGATTTTCCTCTTCTGGGGAATGTCATGAAGGACTCTGCATCATAGGTACGGAAAGAATAAAACAGGCCATGAAAAGAATGGTTCAGACCCTACTGCTTCGATAAATTTTCCTGCATTTTTACTGTGTATTTATAGCAGATGGAATTTTTATTTCAAAACTTCTGCACAGGAAATCTTATATATTCTACAGCTAATGTACACTGCAAGTACAACATGTTGAGATGTCTTTAAGGGTGATATAGACTCTGTTGTGTCTTATGGGTACTTAAATAACTTTCAAAATTACAATAATGTGAGAGTTTAACAAAAAAATTCACACAGCATATTTGTCATATAGACAAAATTTATATCCATTCTATTGGGCTTTTTTGCATAATATTTGTTAGGATTAAAAAAATCTCCAATCAATATAGTGGGTTTTTACTCAGTACTATCCAAACTTTCATAGATAATTTCAGCCCTAATAAGTTTAGTCTAGCATATATTATTACTAATTAAACATGCCAGAGAACAAGTATCACTCACTCTCTTTTCCTGCTTTCTTTCAGGGAGTACAAGCTTTAATTTAGCTTAAATATTTCATCATAAAGAATGAGGAAATGACACCTAAAATGTAGAAAAATAAAAGACATGAGACACTTTCTTTACCTATCTGACTTCATGAACTAGTAAATATTTGGATAAAAAATCATGGTGAAGATAAAATGAAAATCAAAGAAAAGGAGATACATATTTCTGGATTTAAGGAGAATTGTGAGTAGTATGTTACACCATTTATGCAGTGCTTTAGTATCAGTTCTTTAAATCAGATATCAATTGCTAAGCAGGCCAGCTTTCGTAAGTCTACATCTGTGGTAAATAGACCAGATGGGTACAAACAGAAATAGAAAGCTTTAAAAAAAAAAAAAAAAAAAGGTTTTGATTCTTGTACCTTCCTTTAATAACACTATCAAGGTCTGTTTTGAGATAGATTGGTTATCCAAGCAGGTGTCCTAAAGGTGCCATCAGGTATCTGAATGCCAGCCAATGTTTGAAAGTGTGCCAGTCTGATAGCCATTAATTGACAAACTGTGAGAGCCCAACATTGTGTGCAGGAAAATTACACATTTTATTCTGAGCACCTCATGATGAGAACAGCAGAGGGAGCTGTCAATCTTTGCAGGAACAAAGACATACAGTACCCAGCATCAGAGATGGGCATGTATTATCCAGTAGTTAATCAATGTTAGAACATTACACAGGGCTTGGTGAGACCTATGTAGGCTATCCATACATAGAGTTAAATATGGAGATCCATGATTTCATAGCTTGACCAAGGCTGGCAAACCGGCTCACATAGTTTAAAATGAGCCTTAATTTATCTGTAGTAACTCTAGTCATTACCCATTGAAGTCTAGCTGCTTGCTGAACCTTAAATTAATTAATGTGTGTGTGTGTGTGGGGGGTTTGGTTTGGTTTTTTTGTTTGGGGGTGGAGGGTGGGTTTTGTTTTGGTTTTTTTGTGGGTGTTTTGTGGGTTTTTTTGGTTATTTTTCCAGTTGCTAACTCCCTAAAACTTTTCTTTGGCTGCTTGGTGCTGACTTTCAAAGCTTTACTTATCCTACTAATATTTTAATATTGGAAATAATAATATTGATTAGTTAACAACCATTGGTGCTCCAAGAACCATGGTAGTAAAGGCAACTAGAAAAATGTAATACCAGCAAAAAGTGCATGATAAGTAGAAAAAAAGCCCATCTGGCTCCAGTCATGAACTTAATATGAAGAACTGGGCAGCGAATGGCTTCTGCAAATTCTTTTTCCTTAATATAATTAGCTTTATATCTTCTACATTTTGTCCTTCAGCAAACTAGGCTAGCAAGTTTTTTAAGTGAGACTACTGTGCCATTGTGTGGTGCTTCAGCTTCAGAGTTTTTAAGCACTGCAAAAAGATCATTAAATGGTAAAAGCCAGATTTATTCAGTGTCAGCTCAACACTGCTCAAGATGTGGTACAAATCACCTCTATCTTCACTTGACTGCTAATTTGCCCAAGGCAAATCTTTTTTAAATCAAGCTTAGTGGTAAAGTACATGATAGCAAATCTAGATAAGTGTTAAATCAAGTAAAGTCCTCTCAAGAATAAAAAAAAGATTCTTCATGAACTGGAAAATAAACTACATTTTAAATTACTGCTAATAGTTATTTGAGTAAAATATTAAAATGACACTCATAACACTTTTTTGATGAACATAAGACTTTTTTGGAAATAATCAGAAGTTTAAACCATCATAGCCAGTAGGCAAAATGTTAACGTAGTAATCAAAAAATAAGGATTAAAAAGACCATGAACACTTTCAAAATCTCAGAAGAAAATTATTACTCTTATCTTCTCATTATCAGAGTCTCTAATCTTCACTGTACTCAACACTTGCATGTTTTACACTTATAAATGTTTTATTTAAAGGTAAGGAAGCGTATTCAGTTATTATCGGCAGATGTCTATGGTTCATCTTATCTTGTATATTGTTAACTTCTTAACATTAAAAAAAAAAAAGGTTTCCACCATTTTCTTCTGTCCCTATCAGTGATTCAATCTATTTGTGAAGTTAACCTCAATCTGGATACGCATACAGAATATCAATGGATAAATTATGAGATTACTATTTATGCACTCTGTGAAGCAGTTGTAAAGAAGGTATAAGATTCAGTTTCTATAATCCAGGTTTCTTTAAATTGCCTTTTGATCTGCATTTCACTCAAGAGAACATAACTCACATTTATAATGTATTATTTAGAATTAAATACAAAAAACAAGACAAACAAACAAACAAAATAATTGACAAAAGTTTATCAACACTCTCAGGTAACTTAACACAACAGCACAACTCCCCCTGTTTTTCCAATTACATCTAACTGAGGATAAACCAGGCACAAATATTTGAATTATACCTTCCCAAGGGAAGTGTGCTCATATTGCGCAGTAATGTCTTCCTTCAAAGTGTTGGAAAACTGTTTGTTTCTAGAAATAAAACAAACAAAAATAATTTTTAAGTACATGAGATACTAGGCTTCATAAGAACACTGAAATAAGTAGGGCTTTCTACCCATATGGCTTCTTTTCAACTTAATTCACATCTACTTTCTCAGCTTCTCAACCTCAACACTCTCTATCTCCTTAGGCTGTTTGAGAAAAGAAAAATATAACATGGACTTTGAGAGAGTTGCATGCTAAAGTAAGGGGGCAGGTGAAAATCTATGTACTGATTCACAGAAACACAGGTTTTGCTCAGAGCTCTGTAGAGTGCAACGTAGGCAGTCGTGAGCTGAAGGCTTTCGGACCTCATTCAGTCACTGTACTGCAGGCTGCATTCTCTTACTTTTTTTTTTTTTAAAGAGCAACTTTGCAGAAGTCTACATATTTCATAGCAATCCTTGCAACAGAAAACACAAATACAAAAAAACAGGGAGATCATATGGAAAGCATTTTGTTGAGAATGTAGGGAACTTGGAGGACTGATAACACTTCTCTTGGTAGCCTTCACACTGACCTGATACATACACCTGTGAACCCAAATAGCAGAACATTTGGGACAGCTGTCTTCATGATAACACACACTTCTTCTCATAGGTGATGGTTGTCATTGTTTGAAGGTACAGAAATAACAGTTGTGTGGGACAGAAGAAGTACATACAGAGGCTCTTCTTTCCAGAACCCTAGATATCTCCTGAGGAACATAGTGTAATCTAATACTCTGTTGTTTTTCGAGATTAGACATGTTTTATTTAGGTTAATCCTCAATGAGAGACCCTTGATAGTGAAACTGAAATCTTAGGGATTGAAGGACATTCTAAATACCCCAGTTATACAACTCTGAATTTCTTGGGGAATCTAAAAGATCTGGGAGTTGGATTGAAACAGTCCTTTCTTAATCAGGAAATCCTCTCCTAAAAATTTCTGGAGGGGAAAAAAAAAAAAATCTTGACATTTCCTATCCTTTCAGTTTTATCACTGAAAAACTGTACTGCAGGGGAGAAAGATGCAACATTTGGATCTTAATCAGAGAGGTGGGTGAGTGTCAGTTTGAAACATAAATTCATCTCAATTTTAGTACACCATGAAAATATATCTCTCTGGGTTGGAAGATATTTCCTAGACAGAGTACAAAGCACTTCGAACTTTCTATTCATTACGTGTTAGCACACAAAAGTGCTCCTTTTTACAAGACTTTCATATACAAAATCTTCATAATCATGTAGCCGATCTTCAAGCTATAATGTTATATTTTTCAGAAACATCCTTGTTCAAAACTTTGGTAATATCAGAAGTAAATAAACTTTCACTTGTCCACAATAAATTTTCTGGCACCATTGAAATGGTTTATTGTATCATGATAGCATTAGAATTTTGTTATTGTTTTTATTGTCAAGTGTTCTTCTTTTATCAACATTACAATTGTGAAATCGCTGCAGTTTTTTCACTAGAGGCAATCTGTACCACGAAGTCTGATAAAAATTGTATTTTCCTTCCAGACACTTTTTGCACAATCTCATCTTAAGGTGATCACTTCTGTTTCACAATACAGAAAATTCAATGCAGACAAATTAAAGCAAGGGACACTGGGGAGAGACATGGTATTCATGTACTAGGCTATATTTAGAGATCTGTTTTCTGTTGGCCTTTTTGCTACACTCTTTTTGTGGTGTTAAATAGGGAGTTTTTACTTGAAAAACTTTGTTGAGGTTTAAAGGTTTGAGACCCTTTAGCAAGAGTTCTTCACCTTTTCATTTTACAAATTCTAAAATTATATTAACCTTTGATTTTTATTTAGGTCTGCTATGAGAGTGAACTCATTGAATGGTCTCAGCTTAGTCTGGCAATATGAATAGCTACTGAAATTCAGTATCTTCATAATAAAGGAAATTTATGCAGGTGTTTTGACATTAAATTGATTTTATGAATTCATACGCATTATTGAAAAACCTTTAAAAAAGAGGAAGGTTCATTGTCTTTACAGCTCATCTTTAATTGTACAATAGACACTTTTGGAAAAAATTTTGTACTTAACACATTATGATTTGAATTATTTACTACTATATAGGGCAGCTACTGTCAGGATAAAAAATTTAAAGTCAAAACCACTGCAGCCACACGGTGACTAGTCTCTAATGTCCAGGGCCATGACACATTGACAAAGGTCAGTAAAAAATGTGACAGCTATTTGATTTTTTTAATTGCACAATGGCAGTGGCTATTCAAATATAATAGAGTGTTTAGTCAGCATCTCTCTTTCTGCCAACTTACATTTACTTACATAATCAAGTGGACTTTTTGATCCTATGAAGTTCCTTTGACCACATTATCAGATGCTGTAAATCAATGTTGCTGACATGTATATGAGTGCCAAGATAAAAATGCTTTTAGAACTATTTTTTCCAAACTGATATGAAACAAGTTTTCTTTTCTTTTTATTTCATTTTTTAAATATAATTTGAAAACAGCACAACAATCAGTGTGACCTTTTATAGCTAGGTTCACACTGGACTTCCTTTGCTTTTTGGAAAAGGATTCAGTGTTTGGACAGCTATGGCTTTCTCATATTTTAAAAATTAAAGATCTTTGTTTTGTCACTGGTGTTCTTCTGGGACACTGTAGTGACTACAATTTATTACTGGCCACTTTATTGCTAGGAATTTATTTACTTTAATGTTTTTCCTTTTTTTTTTTTTAATTTTCCAGCAATCAATTTATAGGGCATTCTAAATCTTGAAGCAAAACAAATGAATTAAAGCAGTTAGAACTGCTATTTGAACTCGTATATGAAGTTTGTAATAAGATACCATCTATATAATCTATCATTTGGCAGAAAAATAATTATATTGTTTGAAAGGTCTTCAATTCTTATTAGATATTCATAAGTTGAAAAAAATCTTAAAAACTGGCAGTTCAGCATGTAAATCTCAATGTTATCCACATGTGAATTGCTGTAAAATGACGAATAAATGTGATTGAAGAACTTGCTGTAGCAGCTGCATAAATCATCTGCTCTGTCTTGATTCTTGTTACTTTATACGTTTATCACGAAGAGAAGCAAGCTTTTAATGTCATAACAGAATCTGCAAACACTAGCGATTCCTTTCTTTCATGAGGTTTTCCACACACTATGTATGTGAATGCAATATTTGCATCTGAGGATTATACAGTGGCAGTAATCATGTAATAAATCATTGCAGCCTTGTGAACATGAATACTTGTACATACTGACTGTAATCATCTCCACCAATTGTTAACTAGGGATTAAACTGGATTCTTGAAGTGTTACATCTTTCAATTCTTCAGCTGGAAGTTTCAAGTAACAATTTCCATATTAGTCAGCCATCTTTCCATCATTCTGGCAAAAGTTTTTATTTTCTGACCTTTGTCATTACTCTCTGAAAAAGTGGTCCAAACTTTTGTTAGATTTCATCTAAAACTTAATTTAAATTCTGTTCTGCCTTTTTGTTAATTTCTGAAAATTGTTGGAGCCTTTTTTTCCTCATCAAAATTAATCCTGTCTTAGTAGTGTTTACACTTCTGACAAATTATCTTGCTCCTTTTTATTCTTCTTTTCATAATTTTATTTTCATTTTTCAGCAGAAAAAGAAAAAAGGTATAGGTTGAATTATCTGTATTTAGTTGCTTCAGCTGGGATAAATTCTTAGGGTTGTAGCAATTAATGTGTACTAGAAAGGCCTATCAGTAATAAACATCAGAATGAGAAGGTATCTGGGACCTTTTCCACATCACCACAGCTCATGCTGTTACAGAAACATCATAAAACGTTAGAACTACAGGATAGTTGAGGTTAGAAAGTGTATCTCTGCATATTTTCTAGTCCAGACTCCTTGTCAAGGAGAGCTTCTAGGAACTTGGTTGCTCCAATGGATGAGGAAAAAAAAAAAAAAAAGAGAGAGAGAGAAAAAAAGGAAGATAAAAAGAAAAGGAAAATGAAAAAGTCATGGCATCTAACCTGAATTATTTTTTTGTCTCTTGACCTGTCAATGTGCACCTATGGGCAGGGTCTGGTAATGTCTTCTCTCCTCCTACCTGAAGACAGCAATGCACTCTTCATTGAAATATTCACTTAGGATTTAACTAGCCCAGCTCCCAAAGCCTGTCCAGGGATGTCCTGTGCTTCAGCCTCAGAAACTTCACTGGCTACTTTGAGACTTGCTCCGATACATCCATGTCTGTCTTGTGAGAGAGTCTGAGGCTGGGCAAAGCACAAGGTTTGCCTGGGTGCTTTCTCAAGGCTCCTGACCAGCAGGGCTGGATCCCTCTCCAGACCTTCTGGCAGCACCCTAGCTCATGTAGCCCAGCATGTGGTGAGGACTTACCCGGGGTGCTGTTGCCCTGCAGCCAACTTGGTTTTCATGGCATCCTGGAGTCTTTTCTGCTGCTTCAGTTAACCCCCAGTCTGTCCTGCCCTGGGGTTCCCTCAATCCCAGGGCCAGGCTCTGCTTTCTGTTTTGGTGAACTTCATGAGGTTCTAGCCTGCCCAGACCTTCCTGAATTAGTATGTGTTCAGAATCATTGTCCATTTCCCAGAGTCATACGTGTGATTATACAGACCAGATAAATATTGGTGTAATGCATTAGGTAAGTATATTTTTTGTGGATGCTTCCTAACCTTGTCATTACTCCAAAAAAGGATAATGAAGAATCAGACTTGAGACCTCTCAGCTTTTTCCCACTGCCGGCAGAGATAATTTTGTAAATCAACCACAGAATTGTAAACGTATTTTGGCAGAAAAGGTGGGGTTTCACTCAGAAAGTGACCTTTTTCCCACCTCTGTTTTATTACCTCATCTTAAGTAAGTTCATGCAAAGATCATCTTGATAAAGGTATTAAAACCAAAGTTTCTGATATCATCAACATATTTAAGACTGATTGAGGTATCTCTCTTCTTATAACCCAGATGAAATGCATGGGAAGCAGTTTTCTGTCTGTGAAGTCTTTTACATCAAGCTACAGGGTATGTCATGTAGTCAAATGAAGTACTGTGCTAACAATACAGATACTAACTCCACCTGAACTGGTAGATTTATATGGAACAACACAGATGTGAGGTACTTATCTGACTCAAATCACTGAAGTAGTACATCTACACCAGTGTGGTATTGCCCCTGTATAATTAGCCTTGTTTCTTTTTGGTGTCACTTTCAGAAACTGTGCATATTGTTCAGGAACCTTTCCTTAACAGATTTTTCCAAATTGTAACATTAGGGTTTTCTTTTTCCTCTTTCTTCTCCTGTTTTATAAACATAGACTAAGTTTCTTAGAACCGAAGCTGTAATTTTAAATGTTCTCTAGAATAGTCACTTCATTTTAGATACTGCATAAACAGAACTACCTCAAACAGAACTACATTAAAGAATCTTTAGTTATCTAATTCTGTGAGCAGAGAATATGTGCAAAGAGCAAGATTTTAAAAATATTTTTTATCATTTTGAAAAGTAAGGCCAGCCACGTTTTTAAAATAAATTTATGAGATTTTGAGGGCTACTATGCTCTCCATAATTGTTAACAAAAGAGATAAAATCACCAAAACACATCAGCTTCTTGTAACCTTTTCAGCAATTAATTCAGAAAATTTGGGTATTGACCAGATTAGTCTAATCTCTTAAGTTTTTGAATTTCAAGAATGATTTAGTTTCTGCCATTGCTGGTTCTTATTTGCAGCAATAAGAAAACATGACCAGAAACATACTTAGCATTGTAGTACACAGAGACTGTATAAAGACCGTTGCAGTTGCTGCCTGGAAATAGAATGTCAGTCAGAAAGGGCACTCGGACGTTCAAAATGGGTCTTGTACATAGACAGTCAAGCTCTCCAGAACCTCAGTTTTGGGAAGATTTCAGGAACATCTTGTTATCCCACTGTGTAGCGCTGGTGTTGTAGTCAGAGTTACCAGTAACATTGCAGTAACAGTTACATCAAGAGAAAAGCAAAAAGCCAATTAGATAGTGAAATCAAAATTATAAACATATTTCCAGCCCCAACTGATGTCTAATTACTTTGGTAGAAGGATGAAGTAAGACTAAAATTCATGTGTGCGTAATATATGAGTGATTAAAATATAAACAAATTTTGATGAGATGCTGATTATCACTGGAGAACAAAAAATCATGTTTTTATGAGGCTTGCATCAATTTGTCAAAGGGTGTTTGGTCTGTAATTCAGGTGAACATGTGTTTATAAAATGTTATGAACTATAACTTTGACTAACCTGCGAGAACCACAAACATTTCAAGTAATTTCTAATTCACCCTGCTTCATAGGCCAAGTGGGTCTTGTTTTCATTAGTTCAGAAAAATAAAAGAACCGTTGTAAGGGAATCAGTCAAAGGAACAGTTGAGAACCAAAAACCTAGGAAAAAGTCCATGAAGAATGTTCGGTTACTTAAGAGAGCAGTAAAGCTTAAAGCTGTGAAGCCTTTATATTTTAATAATACTAATTCTGCATCCTCACTGGTTTAGGCTGATATTGGACTGTGAGGAGCTGGTTCTTTCTGCATAACCACTTATACAGAACTTCAGTAACACTGATGGATATTTTTGTTCCCTTCAAAATACCTGTGATTGAGTGAGGATTAATTATTTCTCTTTTATAAGCTGAGAACTGCACAAATTATGGAAAGTTGCTTGGACAGTTTCTGGTGGAGCTGTTAACCTAAATTTACTGATACAGAGGAGTAACAAAAAAATAGTTTCTTCCCAATGATATTGATCCACAGGGGTTTATGTGCTCTGGGATAAAATAATCTGAAGGATCAACATCTTGCCCATGGCACTGTGTTAAAGCTGAGATGAGCAGAAATTCCTGCAGGTGCTTCCTCAGAAAAGCTTACTTCTTGACAGTTGGGCTCTGGAGTCAGGTTTCCACCCAAATAACCGGCTCAGTTCTGCTGGTTTTGTAGAAATGCTATGTAAACTCTGTCTCACCTTTTTTGCCTTCATTTTGGACCTATTGATAATATGCTGAATGAAGGTGGGTCTATTTACTATCATCTTTTGGTTTATTTTGTTCTTTGCACAGTGTGAAAGCATAGAGAACAGAGTAAGTGGCTTCAGCTAAGCAGAACATGATAAACTTTGTAGATGTGAAGAGGTTATTTTAAAACATATAAAAATTATTGAGATTTCTGGTTTTAAAGCTAGAATAGACCCTCTTAAATGTGTACATATGTAATCTGCAGTATTGCATGATCAGAAAGCTCAACATTATGCACTAGTTATACAGTAATATATAAATACACTTTAATCATGGAGGTGAGAAGAAGTATGTTTATCAAAATGTATTCAACAGTTACTTCTAAATGCTTTAAGATTGCCACAATAACTGAGATATCAAAGGAATAAAAATTTATCCTCTCTAACCACCTGCTGATTCAGAGTTGGTTTTTGTTCTGTGCTGTATTGGTTCTGCTCATTTGTTCATCACTGCAGTTTTTGTCAGCATACTACCTTTTTCAGTGCTGTGACTTACTGAAGCCTTGTTTTACAGTACCAACATTTTGTAGTTGCTGTTGTTCTTGGGAAACTAATTAACAATGAAAGAATAATAATTGCTGGAACCTATTGCAGGTGATCAATCCCATAGTTTTGAAATGTTGTAGGGATTGTTTACAGTAATGAGTAACTGAGAAGAAGGGAGAGGATAAATATACTCAAATGTCTTTATGGAACAAAATTGCATTAATAGTTGGAATTTTCAATCCTTCTGGAAACCTTATATGATTGTGTAATAGGTATAAAGATTCTGAGAGTTTCAACCTTTTATCAGAGAAATATTTTAAAATAATGAGCAGACTGCAAGTTTTATTCCTATTATAACATTACATTTGCTACACCTTATTTGTTTATTCACCTTGAGAACAGCAAAATCTGCTTGCACTTAAGTAAGTATCATTGCCTTTATTCTAATTCACTGATCTTTCTTATCAATGGTTTGCCATTTATTTCCTTTAGTAAGTTCTCGGGTTTTAAAATATTATTAAAAAAAAAAAAGCTTTCTTTAAAACACTCATAATAATATTATTAGAACTCTCACAATGATTTATTTGAAATCCTGGTTTATGTGTATCTTGCACTGTAAGTTATCCAGCTCACAACTGGATTATTACCCTGTAAAACAGCATAGTAATACCACTGTTGCTTCATTAGAGATGCACAATGGTTCTAATAACCCCACATATTCTTATGTCTGGACATTAAAACGTCCATGGTACCTACAAGTGAATTGTGCAACAGGAGGTCATTTTGCCTTCAGCCCATTCCTGAATATGTTCTGTTCTGGTTTTATGTTGTTTTGATGGGGTTTGTAATAGTTTTAATATATATATGATTTAAAAACTGGTGTTTTTTTTCATTTTCAATAACAATAGGATATGTGATATTGATACCTGTTTATGATATATTTTACACCACAGCATGTAAAAAGCGTTGACATGAGCTACATATGATACAACATCCTGATGAGTCAAGTAATTTTAAAAGGTGTCATTTATGTTAAAAATTCAGTACATAGAGCACAGTGCCAGAGGGTATCCAAGGCATTATGGTATTATTCTTCTGTGACAACAGCTCCAATGCCTGCATTACCATTAGAATAGGAAGATATAAAATAGAAGAAATATTGAGAATTTTTGGCTAGCATCTGATCTGTTTTTGCTATAAGAAATCCCAGAACTATTCAGCAAAGAGGATAATTTTACTATTGTTGTGGAGAATGTAAATTGTTAGACTTTAAGAATGGCATGAACTATCTTGTCACACTAATAAGTCGATATAAATCTAAGACAAAGAATTAAAAATCAACAGCAAACACTCTGAAAATTAAACCTGCATTTTTCTTCCTTTTTGTTTCATGGCAGCCCCTAATGAATGTTATGGAAATTGTGTTACCCAGAAGCACAGTTTAGGATATTTTATCTGTAAGATTCATGGACAAAATGAATCATGCTATTTCTGGATGGATTGGTAAAAATTCTACAACTAATGCAAAAATACATTTTCTCTTCCATTTTAAAATAATCCAGCTAGGATTAAATATCGTCAGGCATAATAATGTGATTGAGAATTCAATTTTCAGTTGCATATAAGGACACTGTCCATGGTCACAGTTTTCTTGCACCAGAGTTTCTTATCTAAGTGAAAAGATGTGTGTATACTCCCACGATTTTGAATTTCTGCATTTGATATAATCTACCACATTTGCAGAATAGATTCTAGATCACAATGTCTTCCAAATTTCTCAGTCGAGGAGTGCCTTTGCAGAACCCTTAGGGGGACACAACAATGCTCTTCCCATAACTGAAACTTCCGGGTTTTGGCACATCTAGTCCAAGTCCTTAATTTTATTTTAATATTGCTTTGCTGTTAATCACTAGAAGCATCACATTTGATCATGTCTGTGAGTACTTAGGGACATTTAAGTATGAAGATTATTCAGCTCACAAGAATTTACGTTGAATAAAATTTTACTAAATATAGAGCAAATCATTATGCAGAACATCTATACTGAGATCTTTATGTGTCCTATTAATTATGTACATTAATTATACTATAGAGAATTTGTTTTATATAAAGAAACAATTTTAAAAAGAAGTTTTCCTGTAATGTTTAATGAGACAAACAGAATGACGTTTGTGTTAAAAATTGGTTTGTTCAACTTTTAAATTACAGCTTTTCCACATATTTGATTAAGCTCTTTCTTTTGCAGTCACTTGTGATGTTTTACTATGGTTCTGTGTTCAGAAGCACTCGTCAATCAGAGGTAACTAGAGCTAGATCAGACTTTACAAACTTAAAACACTTATGAAGAAACCACCCAATTCAAGTGACCATCTCAAGTTAATTAAGACTTGAAAGGAGAGTTTGACCTGAATGTAGGTGGTTGTACTGTAGAATATTTATAAAAGAAATTATAAAAGAGACTTTTAAACTTACCTACATGCTGCCTGAATCAGAATAAGGAAAGTGGAATACAAAACTGATCATTAATATTCATGAGCTTAAACTTGCTTTTACCACTTAGAAAGAGAAACAATCAAGGAACTGTGAAAAGAGAGACAACTGCAGGTCATATTTAACTTTTTCTACTGGAGTTCAGGCTAGACTGGATGAGTAATAAAAGGATTTAAGCAACAGAACTCAAGAGTTTGCATTTTGACTAGAAACAATTTAAAGTGCAAAAATATTTGCTGAATATGTTATACAGTTAATTTTTTTGCTGTCCTTCCTCAGCTAAATTGTTGAACATAATTTGGTCAGCTGCATAAGCAACCAAATACTGAAAATAATATTTTCTAATATATTTGGTTAAATGATAGAAAATCTGTTTTATTAACATCTACACTTAGTATATAATTAAGACTACTTCTGAATACAACCTCAAAATTATTAAACTGCATAATACTTTGCTTTTTAAATTTTTTTTTCCCCTGGATTTAATTCTTGAAGTGGACAGTATACATTACTTTTTGCAATACTGCTTCCAGTTAATTTTTTCGGTTTTAAGCAGCTAAATAAATTTGAAATATGTTGTATGTTCTCTTCTGTGGTTTGAGCTTATTTTGTTGTTGTATTATTTTGGGGATTTTTTCCTTCTTCTTGTCTCTGTCTTCTGTATCAGTCTGGCTATAGAGTCTCTCAGAACAACATCAGCATGTCCTGTCATCAATAAGAACTGAAGGTCCCTGTGTTTGTTTGGAGAGGAATCCTTTCCTCAATGCTCAGTGCAAAAATGAGCCTGTCCTTTCAGCAGTTTCAACCACCCCCCAAAAGTACCTTAAGAAGTCCTGTGGGGTTTGGTCATTCATAGGCGTATGATCTACAATGAGCTCTGAATGAGAATGAAGCAGCAAGTGCAGCTAAACTGGATTAAAACATGAAGAGCCACACATAAACACATGAGAGGCTCCAGATAAAGAGATTATCTGGATTCCATACCCGTTCTGGGCAGAAAAAGAACAACTAAGGAAGTACCTGCCTCTGTTCCACTGTGTAGACTGTTGAATGTGTGATGACAGATAGGCAGAAATTCCATAGCAGGCAGTGATCAAAAGTTATTAAAAACGGGATACATCATGAAGTGAGAATTTTCAATGACCAACACTATGCAAAAAACAAGTGAGCACACTTTATCAGTGGTGAAACTACACAGTCAGGTTTATTCAGGGCAGAGTGGTTTACTATGTGTAGCATTAAGAATGGCTTCTGATATACTGAGATAATTGAAGTCCAGCCTTCTGACAGATTTTACTAAACCGTTTGGCCGGAATGCATAAACACCCAGTGTGAACAGATCTTGGTACTAGAGGAAGGTGCAGTTCACAAACTATAACTCTTGACATTCATTACAGGAGAAGGAGGTGCTGAGGAACATGCCATTGGAATCGTGGTGAAAAAGACTCATGAACATGTGCTAGTGAGATTGTATATTACTTCTAAGTTCATGTAATACAAAAAGGTTGAAACTGATGTGTATTTTTCATGTGACAAAAATGTAAAACCCATGAAAATAAAAGAAGTAAAATAATGTGAGGAATAAAAATCTAGAATGTGTATATTGTTTTGCCATGGAAGTCTATTATTCCCCTACATCCTAAGTGACAGGTCATTTAGAGAGCTGCAAGACAAAATAAAATAACACTTCTACAAAGGCCAGTCTGTGAGGAACTTACTCCTAATTGCTAGGCGAGATGTTAACTTTCTGTATAGGTTTTTGTTGGAAAGGGACCGAAAATTATGACAACACATTTTAGATGTGACATCATGAGGACAGACACATTACATGCCCAAAATGAGAAATGTTGGGTGTTCAAGCAAGAATGTATGTGGGAAAGATGAGGGACAGAAAGAACTTTGCAAACCCATAGAAGGTTGACTTGATCCTACTATAATGATAGAAAAGAATTTATGTTTGTTGCATTAGGTTGTGGGGGTTTTTTTTTGTGTGTGTGTTGTTTGTTTGTTCTTTGATTGCATGTTAATATTTAATGCAAAGCGCTATACAGTCATTGTAAATTAATACCCCATTTTTGTAAGGTAGTCATTTGGTAAGACACTCAGCAAGAGCACCTCAACCAAACCCAACAATTGTTGTATAAAGGAAAGCATTCCTGACTTTTTCAGGGAGCACTATAGAACAGTTTAAATACCTTAGTGCCAAGTGACATCTTGAGGATCATATTGCAGCCCTTTGTAGGAGGCACAGAGCTGAAAAAACTGGTGTTTTTCTTTTTCATGCAAATGGATCTCCTACAAACTGAAGGAGAAAATGGTAGACGAAGCAGAAACAATTGGGGTAATGTCAGGTAAAAGTTGTTGCTGTAATGTGGGAGACAAAGACTTCTGCATTGCAGGAAAATGTGTTCAGCTCCAACTACCAAAGAGCTATATAAAGTAGCGACACAGAAGAGCAGTCCAATTTATGAAGACCTATTGAATTTAATAACCACAGTCTAGGTATAACAATAAAAATGGAACAGAGAAGAGGAACACAGTGAAGGAGAGAGACCAAATGAGTAAGAATTCACCTGAACAGGCAGGAACCACAACACAAGGACCAAGACGGTTTGAACTACAGGCATTAAGTGACCACATACAGGTAACACAGGATAAATAAAATTGGGAGGGGGGGGTGGCGGAAAGCATGTCAGGTAAAAATTAAATTTTTTTTTATTCCAACTGTAAATATAAAAACAAAACAGTTCCTAGTCACTCAAAAACCTGTTTTTGAGAAAAAATGTTTGGGTTTGGGGATTTTTTTTTAATTATTATTTCTGTCTTTATTCCAATGGTTCTGTAGCTTTCAAGTCTCTGGAAATGGAAAAATCAGGGATTCAGGTAGGATTTAATCTGAACTTTGGCTTCAAATGCAAGAAAGAAGTGCAAAGGAACTATAGTATAGTCAACTTCAATCCCAGAGAATGTAATGGAACAACTAATCCTGGAAGGCATATCCAGGCACATGAAGGACAAGAAACACATTAAAGATTAGTCAGCATGGAATTACCAAGACAAAGTCATGCTTGACCATCCTGATTCTATTATGAAATGACTGGCCTGGTAGGTGAGGGGAGAGCGATGGATATTGTCTACCTACTCTTCAGTTAGGCTTTTAACACAGTCTCCAATAACTTTCTTTTAGAGAAACTGATGAATTATGGGTTAGGTCTTGAATTATCATCTTTTCACTACTATCCATCAATGGGACAAGATGCAAGGGGCACAAACTGAAAAAAAAATAGGTTTTGCCTTATGTTCAGGCTTTTCACAAGAGCATGACTGAGCACTGGCACAGTTTGCCTAGAGAAGCTGGGGAGTGTTCCTCTTAGGAAATGTTCAAAAACTGTCAGGACCTGGTCCTGGCAACCAGACTCCAGGTGGCAGTGCTTAAGCAAGGAGCTTGGACAGGACTTTAGAGGTCCCTTTCAATTTCTCCCATTCTGTGATTCATCCGAAGTTTGCAAGGAAGTGTTTTAGACCTAATGAACTTGCAGTTTCCAGTATGACATTTCACTGGACATCTTCCTAAACTTAATAACAGACCACAGTAGATTAGCAGTAAGGGTCAGGTCTCCTTGGGAGGTTATGTACTTCAAAGTTCTATTCCCAAAATAAAAAAACCTTCTAGCCAAAAATAAAAAAATTTTAAAAAACACACCTTAAAAAAAAAAAAAAAAAAAGAAAGAAAGAAAGAAAGAAAGCTTGTTAGAGAGAAAAGGTGACAATTTTCCTGGAAGTTGAAGAGAGAGAAACAGAATTCAGAGAAGCAACCTTTGGAGATGTCCATATAAAACAACTCCATATTCTGAATGTTATCTGCAATTACAACATTTCTGGAAATACTTTAATAAGGAATCTTGGTTTAGGAAAATAAAGACAATTCCTTTTTATTAGCAATGTGACAGGGTACATTACACAAGCTGGGTTGCAGACAGGTGTGGCACAGTGGGGGATTATTCAATATGGCAAACCCAACATATGACATCTGGCAGTCCTGAGAATGCCTGCTGTCTTTTTGAGACAGAAGAGAAGATGACAGAGAGAACTCAAACCAGTTTCATTGCTTGTCATTTGGTCTTCAGTGTCAGATGGTAAAGAGGATAATGAAGTATCTGTTAGTGTTAGTCAGAGCTTTTAAATGATTTTGTCATAAAACAGTTATTAATATAAATTATAATAAAATTTGGATTTATAAACCTCCTGACTAAAATATTTTGGAGGTATACAAATAGGTTTGTAAGCAGAATACATGGCTGTTTTACTTAACAATTTAGAAGGTTGTGTAAAATGGCTTTCCAAGTTGCAGCAGCTCTATGAGAAAAAAGATGACAGTCTTTGATGTTCCTGGTTTGGGCTGTTAGGAGGTGTTTCTCAGACTTAATTTTCTATTTAATTTTCCTCACAGGTGCACGCTTAAACTACATTTTTTCTTTGTATGTATAAAGCTGATACTTTTTTTGCCCGTCTGTTGTCAAATCTCTGGGGTTCATTTCATGAGATTCCTCATCCAAAATCCAGGCTACAAAATTTCATCTTTCAAAACTGATCCATTTGAACAACAGGTAATTGTCATCTTTTTTTTTCAAAGTAAGCATGTAGTGTAGCCTCAATTTCATTTTTGGAAACAACCAAAATACATAAATTAAAATATTACTAGTACATTAAATATATGCTTTCTTTAGTATATTAGTAATGGAAAGTTTTGTCTGTTGTGAACAGTGCTTTCATAGTGTCAAGGATTGCATTCTTTCCCAGTCTGCCCTCCCCAATCCTCCAGTGATTAAGCTGAGTCTGAACATGAAGTTGACAGGGGGATAAAGCCAAGACAGCTGACCTGAATTGACCATGGGGAACAAAGTGAAAGCTCGGGTGAAGGAGGAGGAATGAGGGCCATCCATGATTATGGCAATTTTCTTCCCAAACAATTATTACCCATGCTCACACACACTACCTTCCAGGAAGTGGCTACACATCTGCCTGCTAAGAGAAGTAGTGACTGAATTCCTCTTTCTGCTTCCCTTACATGTGCAGCTTTTACTTTAGTTATGAAACTGTCCCTGTGTCAATCCCTGAGTCTCCTTGCCTTCCATTTTTCCCCCTGTTCCACAGGTCACAGAGGTGAATGAGCAACTATGGGTGGGTGCTGGGCAGTTCGTCGGATCAACCCACCACAGATGCTTTCATGTCCTTTGTCCGTGTTTGTTTCTCATCTCATGTTCTTACTGTCTCCCTCTGCATTTACTAATCCCTGTTCACTGATGTTGAGGTCAGTGATATAGCTGTATCAGGGAATTAATGGTCTATAACACTCATATTCTAAACCAGCTATGAGAATACAGTGTCATGGAGGT
This sequence comes from Eurypyga helias, assembly GCF_000690775.1. NCBI lineage: Eukaryota > Metazoa > Chordata > Aves > Eurypygiformes > Eurypygidae > Eurypyga > Eurypyga helias. The sequence continues at coordinate 32,269 of NW_010250061.1, forward strand.
GATGGCATAAAATTAGCACAGGTGATGGTGATGCCTGATGATACATCTTCTTAACAGGGTCATGGTGATCAGACTTGAAAACTCTTTAATAAGAGAAGTTGGAAGTAATAGGCTGGTTTTCTTAACCATCTTTCTTCTGTATACATTATGGGTTTTTTTCTCCCATCAACTGCTCCCACTATTATTTATATTCCTTTTGGTTTTGTCAGTCATCCTTCTTTGCATCCAGAAGGAAGTTCTGCTTCTAAGCAGTCCCTTGTCCCTTACCTAGGCACTGCCTACCGTTTTGTTACTTGGATCTACAACTGCACCCATCTTTATTTGCCTGGAAGTTGGTCACCTTGGTCACACATTTATGTAACATGGTTATAAACTGTGCCTGGTTATTTTGTGACAGTCTAACAAAAAAAATATATACTGTTTTCAGATGTATAGCTTGTGAACACTCTATCAACTAATGGTTCAAGGCAAAGTAATATTATTATAGACATCCTAATTAGAGTTGGTTTGATTTATAGATATCACAGGACTCTGCTTTGGTTGCAGCAGTTTCAATCACATTTGGAAAAGGGAAAGATCTCAAATATACATCAGTTCCTTCAGGTTTATGAAATAGCCTTCTGGGCAGAGTACAGAGACGCAAGGTATTAGCTCTAACAGAGAACATTTTCAGTGATCTCCGATACATTATTAAATTCTATGAGAATTCACTTGGTAGCTGGACATTGTTCACTGAAGCTCCAGGAAGCTGATTTTGATACATTATGCTAAAATATTTTTTTTTTTTTTTTTTTTTTTTTTTTTTTTTTTAAAGCTACTGCTGTAAATGAACACAGGTTTTCATTGAGGTTACTACAGTGATATTTTTTTCTCTTTTCAGGGAACTCAGATTTCATATACAGCTCAACATTATGCCTTTGCAGCCCACATCATATTGTATATGTTATTACCAACTTTTATTTACTACAGTGACTGTTCACACTGCTTTTCCTCCTGAATTCTGCTGCAATTTTTTTTTTAGTACTCATTAAAATGATGTTTTCACCTTTACATCTTACTGTGTCTCTGTGCTCCAATATGCAGCTAATTACTGAAACATGAGTTACTAACATGACTACTCATGTGTTCTTTACATACAAACCATTTTTATTATGAATTAACTATATTTCTAATGTCTTCATATTCACTATTTTCTGAATGTAACTTCTAACTTATTAGGGAACCACACATCCTGACTATTTGGTTTCTTCTGTATTGTTTAGAAGGAATTTTTATACACCAGTTTTCTAAAATAAAAACAAAAAACTCTGGAGGCATGATACATCAAAAAATAGAAAAAAATCTTTTTGATATAACAAGAGGGAAAAAAAACCCACCATCTTTGGGTTTTCCAGGTGAAGATAAGGAAGAACAATATTTTGGAAGAACAGTCACCAACAAGAAGCAATAAATAAGAGACTACCAAATAAGCTGAATGTTACCAGATTTCATGAGAAAGAAGGGATTCACCTGCGAAAACTGAAAGAACAATATTGTGATTTAAAGGACATTATTACTTACAAAAATTCATGGTGTTTGGAAGATGTATCTGACAACTGGAAAAACCTGATCCAACATGTACCATTTGTTTATTTAGGGAGCTTAAGTCCAGGCAGTCTCAGTTTTCTATGGAAAAGATCTTGGAAAAAATATATTTCCAAACACATGCAAGATGTGAAGCTAATAAGGAGAAGAACCGATGTGCGCTGTCACTATCACACTTAACCATCATGTTTGCCTTCTGTGATTAAATGTGCAGCTTCATCAACAAGAGAATGTAGTATACCTTTACCTCTATTAATGCTACTGACACTGTTCCCCATAGCATTCAGTTTTGGAAGTAGAGGAGGCATGAGCTGGAGACATGCAATGTTAGCTGAACTGAAAACTGTATGGATCCCTAATTTAAAAGGCAAGTACTCAGTATCTTGGAAGCCATTATCAAACTAAGTGCCTTGGCACTGGGGCTGATATCATGCATTAACTTTATCAGCTGTATGGGCGATAAGACAGAATATGCCCACAGCAATTTTGTCTATGATACTAGTTCCAGAGCAGTTGTTGGCATGTCAATTACCAACATTTCAATTCAGAGCGGTCTTGAGCAGCTTGAAGGCTGAGCCAGAAATAGAACCAGACCACACCAGATAATTCCCGATATTCAGGATAAGAAATCTCCAGAATAGGCTTAGGCGTCAGGGCAGGCTGAGGACTGCCTGCCTGCCTAAGCCCAGCTGAAATAGTCCGGTGGATAACAGTGAATGCCAAATTCTACAAAAGTGTGCCTATGTTTAAATAAAGCAGAAGACAGACTGAACTACACTAGGAGGTGTGTAGCCAACAGATTTAAGGAAGTAAACATTCTAGTCTTTGTGGCAGGGTCTCACCTGGAATATTTTGCCCAGTTTTCTGTACCACACACATCTAATGTAGGACATGAAAAGCAGATAATACCAGATCCCAAATAATTGACACTATATTATGAAGGTGATTGAACAGAAGTGTTTTGTCTTGGAATTTTCAGTTTGGACATTAATGGGGGAAAAAAATCATGAGGGCAGCAATGCACTACTGGAATAGAGTACCCAGGGAGCTGTTCAGTCCCCGACTTTGAAGACTTTCAAGACAAATGTCTGTACAATAATGTTAATTTCAAATTTTAAATGAGTGGAAATCTATATTTACTTTATTTCTACTTTTAAAATAAAACCCTAATCTTCATCTTAAAGATTTCCGTAAAACCAAGGAAATGTCTCTTGCCAAGTTCCAAGTATGTGATGCGTATCACACTACATGTTTAATATGAAACAAAGAGAATAGTATTATTTATAGACTGATATTGTTCATCCAACATATTGAAATGCCTGTTACACAAACAAAAGGCCCAGATGGAAAGAATTATTTCTCAAGACAGACTATAAAAATGTGTGGTATATTCTTTTTGAAATTTTAAATGGTTGAAAAAAAGTATCTTTATGTTAAGAAATTTTATTATATATTCAAAGAACATTATTTGATAATACAGCAGCATATTTTATCAAAAAAAGTCCTTTTTAAGCCAAACCACCACTGATATTTTTTACCTCAATCATGATTACTTTCTACAGATTCTACTATGATCTCCCTGAAGCTTACAAGTAAGTTTATGGATTTGTATGCCAGATGTTGAAATAACGTTACCACTTCAAGGCTTAGAGCTGGGACAAGCAAAGTTTTTTCAGCAAAAGTTTTTTCTCACTATCTTTTCAGAGTCTTCAGTTCAGTAACAAATATGCCATACAGCAAAATAATAGCACAAGTACTCAGAGATGAAGGCATTGCCCCTTCATTATATTAAGTAAGAATTCATTTGCCTTCTACTTGCCTGTTTTCTTTCAAGGTTCCCCTTGATTGATTTAACTGAAGGTACATATAGATAAATATTTTCTATTCTCTCTTTTTTATTTTCTGTTGTCAAAGATACAGCCAATAGAAAATACTTACCACATTGAAATAGTGGAATAAAAAATTAAGACTGGCAATAGTATGTGAATGTATTTATATAGCCAGCAAATATGAAAGGGTCTTTAAATAAAACACTGTTTCACTGACCTCTTGTTATAGCCCAGTATACCAATGAATCTGCATAGAACTGCCATCTGTTGCGTCATAGTATCGTAGAATCATAGAATGGTTTGGGTTGAAAGGAACCTTAAAGACCATCTAGTTCCAACCCCCCTGCCATGGGCAGGGACACCTTCCACCAGACCAGGTTGCTCAAAGCCACATCCAGTCTGGCCTTGAAGACATCCAGGGATGGGGCATCCACAGCTTCTCTGGGCAACCTGTTCCAGTGCCTCACCACCCTCTCTGTGAAGAATTTCTTCCTGATATCTAATCTAAACCTCCCTGATTTCAATTTATACCCATTACCCCTTGTCCTATCACTACAGGCTCTTGTAAAAAGTCCTCTCCCAGTACCCTTATAGGCCTCTTCAGGTACTGGAAGGCTGCAATAAGTTTTCCAGGAGCCTCCTCTTCTCCAGGCTGAACAAGCCCAATTCTTGTAGCCTTTCATCATAGGAGAGGTACTCCAGCCCTTCGATCATCTTTGTGACCCTCCTCTGGACTTGCTCCAGCTGGTCTGTATACTTCCAATGTTGAGGGTTCCACATCTGGACACAGTACCCCAGGTGGGGTCTCACAAGAGCTGAGTAGAGGGGGAGGATCACCTCCCCTGACCTCATGTTTAATAGAGTTCAAGACTAAATAGAGGGATATGTATTTCGCTGTGGAAGTCAACATAATAAACAAGAACAGGATGAGGATTCCTGCATTTGAGCTGTGCTTTATTCTCCTAGCACACATAACCTGCAATACTGATACTTCAGTATGTTTTTTATTTTATGTGAAATTTCCAGAAATACGGGTTAATGCACATGATCTCTAAAAACCTCTTTTGTGTTATTTCTAAAGATACAAAATATTTATGCAACACACAATTTGCAAAATAGGGGTATGCGGTCTAGAACTTTGCAATTTAAATTCACATCTTGTCATCCTACTGCCCCCAGGAGGTCTGGACTGCTTTACCTTGTTTCTATAATGAGAATATACTGACACATTTTCATTATTAGATCAAAGGGTAGGGTATTACACAAAGAAACTTGCAAATGAAATATCAAAATTGGCTGGAGTATACACATTCATTCTAATCAATTATCATTCTGTTTTTCATAAATCAATAGATGAAATGGAAAGAAAAAAAAAAAAAAGAAAGAGAGACAGAGGACCTGAAATTAGTATGGTTTGTGAAATATGGCTGAAACTATGCTGATTTATACACAGTTGACTTGGAATGAGTGAAACATAGATTATATAATTGGAATGCCTTTTGAAAAATGACTACTCAATATCTAGAGCACTTTCAGAAATAATTCACATTTACTCTATATTGTAACAAACTACATATTTAAGTTGGGGTTTGTGTGTGTGTGTGTGTTGAAATTTGTGATTCATACCTAAGAAAATCCACTTACTGAAAAAAAGAAAAGGAGTAAAGAAATCCAGACTTGCAAAATTATTAGCCTAGTTTTTATTTCTTAAGGCTGGTAAAATTCCTTTTGAACTGATTGAGTCTGTGGAATGCTTTCTTTTGGGTAATGTGATACAAAGTCAGCTGGGGGCAGATAATCTGATTAATGTTCATTACTATTGTCATAAGCTGTGACATATCACATGAACTCTTTTATTAGTAAGCAGCTAGAAACAAATTTGTGAGATCAGCCGGTGTCAATAGAAGTTAGTTTTCATGTATGCACAAGCTAAACCTTCTCTGCTTTTAGGACATGATCTCAAAGAAATCACTTACGTGTATCATATTGAGGGAAGAAACAACAAAGTACATAGCTGTATTCAGTCTCTTGATTTTAAGAGTCTACAGTTTAACTGAGTTGATTATAGTGATCTCTAGGAAGGATACTCACATTATCCATGGAAGAGATTTCTTTCAGCACTTCTAGAGATCAACCTATAAATCTTGATGTGAGTTGGGATAAAAAAAAAACCCTAAACCAAACAAAACCCCAAAAACATTGTGGTTGGTTACTTTTACTCTTTCACACCTATCAAAGTAATTCCATAGTGAATAGCTTTATACAGATTATAAAACTCATGCAATTTTCTTAACCACAGAAAGGCATTTTTATTGTTATGGATTACCTTTTACCATCACACTTGGAGAATGCACCCACATAAAGGAGACAGCTCAAAATATGTTTTATGAATACATATATGTGTTAGCCAAGGCTGGGTCTTGTGGCCCAGATAAAAGGATAACACCAGTAGAAAGAGGCAAATTAAAAAGCCTTAGAAATGACCAAAGATTATTAATGCTTTTATTAGAAACCAAGTAATGAGCTCGGCCTGTGTAAAGCAATTCTTATTTCATTGGCTCTTAAAAAAAAGGAAAAGAAAGAACTCCCTTTTGAAAATTTATGTCATAACAGTTTCCAGATGTTCTTTATAGAGCTAATCAGCATTTTCCAAATGAGTAGCATTAGCAGTGCTTCAGTCTACAGTGTTTTGGTCTGTAGTGCTCCAAGCCAAAGAGTTAAGATGGAAGGGATGTGAATAAGACGACATGCATGTGCAGAGTTCTGTGGTGATACTCACCTCTAGGTAAAGACATGGAAATTGCTAATGAAGATAATTTGTGTATGGAAGGAACAGAGTTCACATGCACTAATTAATTATGCAGCTGATTTCTGGGTGAAACTTGCTAGCTTTCAACCCAAACTCTAAGTACACCAAATGAGTAAATTATGATTCCAATTTTCATTAAAGGCTTATACTGTCATTCTGCATACAAGTACCTATCCAGAAAAACCGTGAAAGATTCATAAACCCCAAACAAGTTGGAATGAACCTCAACAAGGAGAGAAATATTCCCTCTAAGGAACAAACCAGACCTAGTAAAAAAAAAAACCCTTGATTATACAAAAAAGGCAGAGCATAAATTAAAGACCCCCAGGGGCAGCTTCAACTTGCAGCCAAACCCAAGTTTTGCTTCTTTACTCTCTTGGCTAGTTTCTAACTGCACACAGCAATGAAAATCGTTTATAACTAGAAAGGTCCCATAACAACATGGCAAAGGCATGGGGGCTGCAACATAATATTAGAGAACACTTACCCTGTGGGCGATCACTAGTAACTGAGGAAGATAATAACTGCTCAGCTACTCTGAAATAATTTACTCATAAAAGAATCTTCATTAAAATAACATTAAGGAGTATTTTCAATGTGGCGTGCAGGGACTTAGCTGTGTGATTCCTTTTAATATTAATGGGAATTGCGTGGCTAAACCCATACACACTGCAATGAAAATCTGCATGTATGATTTCAACAAAAATCCATAAAAGTAAACAAATCCAGGTGAAGACTTCACTCTGTTTTGCCCTATTATTGCTAATAATACAATACGTAAGATTAGTGCATAACAACAGTAATGTCTGTAATAAACTTGCTGCTGCATCTAAGCTCTTAATAAAAGAAGTTAAGGAGAGGAGGGAAGGTTTACCTCTGTGGTAAAGCAGTAATTAAATAGAAAAAAAACAATTTGGATGGAATTTTATAATTCTGCAACCTGAATTGTTTGTGTAATAGGCCACACCACAAATACGTTGGTGAATTATAAAATAATTATTGCATGTTCCAGAGGAGAGGAAGTTGAAAATATGAACAGCAAGAGAAAATGTGACATTTGGTAGAAAAAAGCCCTTCTGGTCAGACAGAAAATAGAAACACTATTCTTTAATGAGGATTTTCGTGTAACCCTTGGAGACCATCTAAAAGCTGACTCAAAATACATGGGACCCATGGAAAGACCAGTTTGCTTTTATTCTCAGTTATGCTACCCTAGACTGGCATAAAGTCAACTGATAGTGCCAGTATGATACAGACTTCTCATCACAAAGCTAGAAAATAATTTGGTTAAAGAAAAAACATCTATACAATCACAACAGATAAAGAGCTATATCTGAACTTCATCCAGACCAATAATGTACTGATTGGCAAACAGGGAGAAGAAAAAGGAGCAGGGCCCATAAAGACAAATTTTTAATCCATTTTAGCTAGTAAATGTTACTTTCCTCCTCATAGTGAATATCAGAGATATTTGTTCTCCAGTTTTATTTCATCTTATATTTTCATGTGGGTTTTTTTTTGGTTTGGTTTATTTGGTTTTGTTTTTTTTTTTTCTGTGAGCAGAGATGTTGGGATTTTTTGAGTGTTTTTTTGAGAAAGGTTTACTTGAGGTTTAAAAATTTCAGTAAATGCTGATTATTTATAACAAGAATGCTCTAAGACTGTATTTGTGTTCAGTTTTACCATAAGAAGAATAGTCTCAATTGGAGTCATTGGAATTTGAAAACATGAAAATGATAATGCAGAAGATTTTCAATTATAATCACACTAGTAAAAAACCCTCTATTACCAGGAGGCAGTCATGTGAAGAGGAAGGTCTGCATATAAAGCTTTTATTATATCTTTTATTTTTGAAAGAGCATTATGGGAGCTTAACAGTACTTTTCAATGATTGACACAATAAGCGTTCCATTTTAATTGGCACCTCTGTGAATTATCACTATATCATGTCAAGAAGACCCCATTAGGCCATTTATAAGTGAATAGCAGGATACTGTACATCTGACAATGCATGAAGACATCTATTGAAGGCTCCTATTAAGAAGAGACACCTACTAAGAGAGTTCATGTCCCTGTTTGATCTATACTTCTGAATTGGATTGAATTGTATCCTTCCCTCCTGAGCATATATATAATCTTTTCCATCCTGGCAGTTCCTGGTGTTTTCCTGTTCTGCAAATGGATGAACAATATGATTTCAGTTTTTAAACTGAGAAGACCAGAAAGCCTAATCCCGCTGAAAGTAATTGTCTTGATCATCTCAGCTTGCAACTTCCACTCCAGTTAGAAGGGTTTCTTCAGGTCCTCACCAGCAACATAATTCTTGAGGTAAATAAGAAGCCCTATCAAACCTTGGGTTTTATATTAAAGGTGGAGTTTTCTGGTACTGAGGTTTAAAAATGTAAGCTGCCAGCACTGACCACAGGCTCTCATGCATTTCCTTCTAAATGCTGTTCAGCCAGACCCTGAGGAGGCAACAACTAAGCAGAGCCTCTAGGTACTGGTTACAACCCCTAGCAGCCGTCTTCTCTTTTTCACTCAGTGTTCTATTTACTATCCCGCATTCAGGTACTAAAGACTAATGATTCTCAGCAGCATCAGAATAAGTCCGTTTTAAAGAGCTGCATTGTTGAAAACCTAATTTGCATCAAATAGTGCTATCAGAGCTTTGTGGTTCTGATTTTAGAAAAGAAATTAATCTTGACATATAGTGATACATGCAGTTTTATGTTAGTATGTTGATCTGGCCCAAATGATTTCTTTTCAACTTCTGCATTGCATACTGCATGTTTTACATCAGCAGCTGTTACTCCATGTACCATCTGTCTTTACTGACACCTAGGTACACAGATGTGCTGTTGCTGTGTAAATGTCAGAGAGCAGCAGCTTAACCTTTATCATCATCATCATCATCATCATCATCACAACAACAATATTTTGAAACATGTTTAATTCATTTCAAGTGAGTTTCTGTAGGCCTTTCATATTCTAAAAGCTGTGGTTTTGTAAAAAATATAGCTAAGGATAAAAATTCTCACCTGAAAGAAAAATTGTATATTGTGTAGTAAGAAATTACATAAGATTCAAGCTGATCCAATACCAGAAAGAGAATGTAGATCTATTTAAAATACTCATGACTGTAATGCTATGATTTGGTACATTGCAAGATTATTTTCTATATACTCATTTTTTTCTTTATTTCCAGTAAGATATTCTGTCAAGAATCAGAGTTTTAATAAAAAATAAACATCAGAAATGGACTCTTGGCGAAAAAGTTAATGTAATAGTGTCTTAAAATGGATGCAAGTTAATGCAGTTCTTTCCAAAATTTTTCTCACTTTGTGTATAGTCATGTATATATATATATATATA
>NW_010250062.1:0-15218 GCF_000690775.1 Eurypyga helias
ACATGGAACTTCCCCAGTTAGCCAGTTTCGTTACACCTTTTTCCTCTCTTTCCTTACCTCCTTTAAAGTGAATATGAAAGAAACACTTTTACCCAACTCAGCCTGCCAGGATTAAATCCTTAGTAATTTCAGTGTGGCTTGTGGACTTAATGAATAACGAGACACCCACATCACCAGAAATCTGGGCAGACCCTTTTCCATCACCTCCTGTCACTGCAAGAGTTTAGGAACACACCTGAAGGAGACAGCCAACCAAGCCAGCCTGGAATTAAGGCTAAAGCCTTTATTCCCAGCCACATGAAATCTCAAAACTTCTCAGTAGAGAGAAGATCTGGTTTCACTGTATTGGGAAAACCCTGTGTTTGGAGAGCTGGCAGGTGAGGTCTGGTGGGACGCCCCTCCCACGCAGTAGACATATCAGATTCAGGCTGCGAAAGAGCTGAGCGCCTTCCCACCAGCTGCCTGTGACATGGCTCTGGTTCACTGGTGCAGACTGTTAAAGGTCAGAACAAGAAAAAAAAAGTCGTTTCTGGAAGTAAAAAATTTCATTTGTCTTTTGAATTGTACAACCCAAACATGAGTGTTACGGCCTGGAGTCACTTTAAACCCACCATGTAAGCAGCCAGAGCTTGGTCCCCCTCAGGTCACTTGTGTCCAGCCTGAACATTACCGACAAGTAGGAAAGACAATGGAAAAAAATTAGGCATTCTGTCCAAAACTGTTAACTCAGTGATGAAAAATGTGATTGCCAATACAGTTAAATCCCTGAGAACAAGACCTTAACTGAATCTTTATAAGCCTCCACTGAAAGTGGAATGTAATCATCCTTCACGGACTTATTTAGGTCACTCAAAGATTTGCAAGGTAGGGGTCTCAATCTACAGCTATTTGTTAATTATTAATTTTAATAACAATTTCAGGTGTAAAATGTTAAGGATCAATTGCTGCTAAGATCAGAGCTCTGATACTGAATTAGCACATTTGAAAACCATCCCTGCTTTCATAGGTCTGATGTAGGGGTGACAACTTTTGCTGACAGAGCAAATGATGACCAATGACAGCAACAAAAGGTTGTTTTAAGTCTGAACCGATCAGTGAGTGAACTTCCAGTCAAGCTACACAGATACATCTACAACAGCAGCATCCACTGAGGATGCTGGGCATGGGTAAGCAAAACTCAAACTCACTGCTGAAAGAGCCCAGCACACCTCACCAAACCAAGAAAGAGAGAATAAGTAGTATCTAGGGACCACTAGCAAGGAAAGGATGAAGGAGATGTGGCCCTAGAACACCAGGTGCTGAGTCATAGCCTTCTGTTAATTTTCTTAATTTTTGACTCTTTCCTTGGCTCCATTCAGTCACACAATAGTCCATTTCTGCAGGACTGTATCACATGGGTTTGTCAAAGGAAAAAAAATCTTCAAGCTTGTTTTTCATAAAGAAAACAGGGTTATCCTCTTAAACTACAGCAAGTTCTACTGCTCCTTCCTGCTCTTACACACAAAAATATTAGGAAGATATTTCATTACTTTTTCAAAGGTTTTAGACAATAGCACTCCCCCCCCCATCCCGCAAAATGATGCAGAGAACGGAATCACTTTTCAAACAGAAGTATTCCAAGGTCAGAGTACCAGCGCCTACGTGATTATTGCACTCGGCTGTATCAAAACCTTCTGGGTGACAGGAATTCATACAGGGTGCAGACCTTGATGCCCATCCAGGGTGTCAGTGGAGCAGCTCTGATGTATCCTCTCTGATACACAAGTCTTGAAAGCGAAGGGCCCAAGCTGCCTCAGACAAAAATAAAACACAAATAGGAAAAAACTGCTAGAAAAGCACAAGATCTAGTAGTCCCAGGGCAGTGGCAAAAACACAACATTAACCAGCATCACCTCATTGTACTAAGAAAATATTTTCTTTTTGGTTAGTTAAGATGACATTATAACTGTTCTCTTAACATTTAGAATATTTTACTGTTCTACAGCAGGGGGAATCCTGAGACAGAGCTTGCTTAATTTTTTATGACAGAGATTGCATGACTTGGATCTGACAATAGCAGACACTATAGCAGACACTGCTACACTTGCAGACCTGTATTCCTCCAGCATCATTGGGCCCATCATCATCTTGCTTTCTATTCCCTCAAGCAAACTTTCTTCTGTTTTAGTAAATTAACCAGCACCTGTCTATACAGAATAATGGGGACCTTTCCCCTCCTTTATTGAGTTCTGGAGAGAGGGGAAAAAAAAAAGAGGACACACAATCCCCATCCCAATCCACTCAGGAATCAAGACTGCTTAGAGGGTCTGAATAAAATGAAAGATGAACAACATGATTGTTAGATGTAATAATGTATGCCCATATGGAAGGAGTAGCTAAACTGTCCTTTCCTATGAAAGAAACTGAACAGATTGCCTAGAAATAGGCAGCTCCCGTTCCCTTTACTGTGGGAAACAAATGCCATCCAGATGGAAATTATCAAATGGATCAAACAGCTACATTTTATTCCCAAATGATCTTTGTTCTACTTATCACTCATTATACCAGGAAAAGTCTTTTTTTCCTACAGCCTGAGTGCAGTCAAGAGAATATTATTTATCGTATGCTCATTCAAAATATTCTGTATCTAAGGCTTCCCTGATGAGATATTGATCTTGTCACACAAAATGGGGAAGAAGGAAGAGTGTCCTTCCTAATGGAAACATTCACTTAAGATCTCTGAAATCTGTTAATTCCCACTAAGTCCAACACGTGACTGAGGATTATGTTGTCCTTGTAGAGTGACAGTAAACTCTGCAGCCGCTTCCTGATGTCCAGTGTGACAAAAAACCTTTCCAACAGCCTGAAGGCTTGCTAGGTTTTACAAAGGTGCATGTTACCAAGTCCCAGTGAAACAACCTTGAGGTTCTTCAGCTACTTTTATTTATAATACCCCATAGGTAAATATTTTGATCGGAAATTTGCACTGAATAAAAATAAAATCTAAAAATCACAAAGAATCCTCATCTTTGGCCCTATATGATTATATATGGTGTTTATAATCAAATTCAATAACTTAAGTGACATTTTCAAAGACATAAGAGGAGTTAGTTACCAACTAAAATGAAAAGGCAATGAAATCTGGATACCTAAAACCTTCTTATGACTTTGAAAAATATTCATATTTTCTGCAGTAAAGATGCATATATTTTATGCATACCGTCCTATAAATTTCTGATTATGTTTATGGATAATTATCTCATCCTATTGAGTTATATAAGCTCTGGCTATGTACTTTTTATAATATGATTTTCTTTTATCCTGAAAACGTACAGCAGCACAGGTACAGGCTTTTATGAGGACATAAAACTGTTAACAGCTGTGGCTGAATGACAGGATTAGATCAAGAGTGTCTAATTTAACTGAGCCACGTAACGCTACCTTTTATTTCACATTAATCATTGAACATGAGTTTAACTTGTGCCACAGGTCTATCAGGTGAGCCTATAAATTAGAAGTTGATTTCTTAATGGTGTGGTCATTAACAGATAACGGTTCCTTCCACTGATAATCAAGGAGGAGACTTGTAAGCAGATTCAGACATTTTGTACAACACTGAGACTTGGTAATCAGTCTCAAAACGTTTGTTTAATCAGTCTCAAAACATTTGTTCTGGAGCAGGAAGGAGTCCCCGATGTTAAGCTTCCAGAGTATCCAGTTGAGATGCACAAAACAATATATTGCTGCGACCTCTGTTCATCTGAGAGCTCTAAAGTGGTAATTCATACTAGGACATATGACATTTCAAATAAGTCTTACAGACAAGACAACCTCTTCTGAGGGGAAAAAGCTAGGCTAGGAAATAAAATAGGAATGTTTTTATATTCAAGAAGGGTCAGATTTATCGACAACAGAAATTATTGCTCCTAATAATATTGTTAAGGCAATTGTCTTACTTACATCCCATTTGTCTATAAAAGGCTTAATTTACAATGTACCCACTTCTGCAGAAGAAAGTGGTTTTATTTCAATATAGAAAAGGAGTGTTTAGTTTCATGCTAGAACATAGATTTCCTCCCCTCCCCTCCCTCCCCCCCCAAGGACTATTACTAAACTGAGGCAGTGTCTTCTCTCAAAACGGTTTATTAAACTGAAAGATGTCTTGACAATCACGTTATTCTTTCCCCACCATCCAGTCTGCCAGTACAAAGAGCAGCACTCATTCTTTGCAGACATGTCATCTTCTGGAAACTCAGGAATCTGAGTGATTGCTTTTCATTCAGGAGCAGAAGAAATTTCTTCCCTCCTTTACACTCTGTAAAGCTCCCAAGGAAGCATACCAACAAGGATTTATTTTAATATCACCTTACTTAGGACACAGAAATTAAGAAGAACATCACAAAAGAGGTCAGAAGCCCTCTAAAGGAAACATGTGCTTACGTGATTTCCCAGGAGAACGGCAGTGCTGCAGGTACTAATCCACTGAAGAAAACGCTCTACAGCTCAGACTGAATCCATGTGTTTGAATATAAAACTTCTTAAGTTGTTGTCCCCTCCTCTGCATTGTCCTATTTTATACTATTCAAGGGGAAGCATGTACAACTAAAGAGAAGCACACAATTCATAGATAAAGGAGAGTGAATGCAGCTTATTTTTCTGCTATAGGTCCCAAGCATCAGCACTTGACCCAGCACACGCTCAATCCCTTACTTGATGAATACTGTCTCTGATGTCCTGGGTCCTCAGGAGAATTTGTTAGCCCAACAAGGCTTCAGATCTACATACAAGTTTTATTTCCTATTTAATATATTTATAAACTGGTACTTAAATATCTTAAAGTGAATCCAACAGTTGGTGACTATAAATTAAGACAAAACTGTATAGTTAATCCAAGCTATAAGAACAAAGAAAAAGTCCTCAGGCAGAACATTCTAAAAAGAGCTGGAACAACACAAAAGGGAAGTTCCCAAGTGTTAATGCCCATTATCTCTTCTGAGAAGGCTAGTCCAGTGTTAAGAGCAGTCACGGTAGGACACAGGAGGAAGATTTCAAGTCTTTGTCCTGCTAGGCACTACGAGATTGACACAACCAAGTCCCATATGACCTTGTTCACATTCACACCTGAAGTACTTTGGGTAGGAATTACCTTCCCTTTCTTCTGCAATGCAGACTTGACATCTAAGGCAGCCCCTTCCACTCATCTTGATAGTCAGTTAGTTGAAAAGGCACCTGTAGAATGCAGATCATCTTGCCTATTTTAGGCCTACATTGTGATGACATGAATCCTGTCCTGTAGATCAAGCGCTGATGTTTCTTCATGGCTGTCAGGGTCCCCAGGAGACTAACTCAGACGTGTACATGTTCCAAGGAATCCCACTCCCTAGAGTATGAATTAAGCTTAGTTCCTAAACACATAACAAACTTCCTGACTGGGAGAAAGACATCTGCGTCACTGCTGTAAAGGTCTGCAGTGTAAGCAATAAAGAGTTTAGTTCTGTAGCCTACTAAAGATGTTCTGTCACCCAAGAAGAACCAGGAAACATTGAGTCCATTGTTTGCCTACGTGCAAAAATCAGTGCAAATCCCAGTCTCACAAAAACATCTAAAGAGGGAACTATGGGAATATACTGTTCTGGGAAAGATGCAGATGTCAGATACAACAAGCAGTGATTTTTTTTCTGGTTCTTCTAAGCATCATCACACAAGGTATTTTCTGTTTTGAACCCAATTCAGACCACCTAACACACTTGTCCGCACCAGTTACAGCTGCATTTCTTAGGTTTCAAAAACCTGAAGAAGTTATTGCCTCCAATACACTCTCCAACTCCCACTTAGGGCCAACCACCTGCCACAAGCACCACTATTTCCCCTGAACATCTTGCAGAGCTCCTTCTGTGGTCACCTGGTCCTTAGCAGGTTCATTTTAACAGAATTAATTCAGGTAAATCAGGGGATGAAAACCTCTGCAGCCATCATAAAAAATACATGACCAAGACCTCTGTATCCCAGCTCAGGCTTAGTAACTGTCATCCATCAGACCATGACTTAATTTACTGTTGATAACGCTGTGTGCTCTTAATGCAAGCTCTTTAGTTGGACCATGGCTTCTCTACACTACTGCTTACCAGCTATAGGATACAGACAGTATACTTCTGCCTTGCAAAATGATGAGGTATCCAGAACATATAGGGGCCATAGAAAGTAGATTTGTTATTTATTCCTGGCTAGCTCATGTACATCAGACAACCTGTCTGCTCATACATAAACCACCATTTGCAAAAGGCCCACCATCCACAAAAGATCTCTGACTGTTCATTGAGAAGCCACAGCATCTTGGTGATCATATCCAGCACAGAAAAGGTGTGTAAAATCGTAAGTGTGGCAGAGATGAGCAGGGAGCAACCCCTCTCTATGCACAGTGCAGCTACATGATGGAGTGCAGTTTTTCCTACGAATCAGCTCTTTGGAAAGACAGAAACAGCCTTGTGCCCCCCAGGCAAAGCACCCTGCACAAACAGTCACAAATTACTGGTACCCTCCAGCTAGGCAGCCTCACCCCTAGATTTTGAATCCCATTCACCAGAAGGGACTGTCTGCAGCCAGCTGGAAACAAAAATGTGGCTGCTAAGAGTCCCCAGCCCACAGATGGGAAAGCAGAGAGGCAGCACCTGGCAGATGGTGGGGGCAAGGGAGGGCAACAAGAGATGGCCACGTTCTCCCTATCTGTGGCTTTCACTAAGGGTGAGAAAGAATTGCTTCCGACTTTTGGCCTTGGAGCCGCGTTACAAAAATCGACATTGTGCTCCTCACTTAAAGAAGGCTTTGCCAGACAGCCATATGCTGAGAGGCCATAGCACTTCAAAGCTTCTTGCTCTTGTCCAAATACAATACAAATACAACCCAAGTGAACTTCAAGGAATACTTTACTAAAATTCCCATTTACTCTACTCCATATTCTCACACTGTGACCAAAACTGCAGTGGCTATGCAGAAGACAGAATATCTTCATTTCTGAGTCATTGTTGATTACATGTTCCCAGCAATCCACCAAAAAAGGTCTCTTTCCATCCTTAGATGTTTGACCTGATTCACTAATGGTTTGAACGTAAACACAGTTCCAGTGCCTGTGAGGCCAGACTTACAGCTGCTCTGGATCACCAGGCTGAAACTGAGCTGCTATGGCACCCTGCTAACAAGATCCTCTAGCTCCTTTTTTTTTTTTTGCCTTTGGTCATAACTTCTTTTCTCAACAGCTTGACTCACCGTATTGAGCTTTCCAATGGCAGATAGGTTATACGGCATGAAATACGGTGGTGGCTATAGTTCAAAAGATCTTTAATGAGGGTGCAAGTCAGCCTAGCTTCCACTGTCAGAGCTTGGCTTTTTCCCTAGTGGTGCCTAACTCCTACCCAGTAAAGGTTCAATAGTTTATGCATATAAAAGCAAGACAAAAATATACTGTGAATATTTTATATAACCACTGATCTGTTTTTCTTCCCCACTTTCATCAGCAAAAGAGACAATGCTAAACTGCTGCTACAGGGTGAGTGTTCGCCACTGACCTGGTCCCACCGTCATCCATCCTCGGGCTGGCAGGTAGAGCATGCAAGTGAACTTCCTTCCCATGGAAATTAGAATATTTCAAAAGGGCAAGGCAGATTGATACATACCTGGATTTTAACCTGTAGTGGAGTCGAGGTACAACCATAATTTCCACTGCATAGTCTTAGTTTCCTGTTAACTTAAGGTTTAAATGCAGTCTTTAAAATAATAATGATTAAAAAAATCAGGCTCTTCTCATATCCCTGCTTATATTAGCAAATTCTAAGGGGAAGTGGAAAAAGGAAAGAAAACAAAAAAATAAAAGAAAGATCTGCAGAAAGTAACTTTTCCCTATTATTACATACTGCCTTCATTTATGCCAAATCCCATGCAATTTTACATACATATATATATATGCCCATAAATATTTTATACATATTTATATGTAAATGAACACATTACTCTATGGTTCACCATTACCCTGACTGATAGGATCAGAGCCACAAACTGGGTAAAGGCAATATTCCTAGCTAAATGTAATGGACTGAGGTTTCTGAAATACTCTGCTTTCTGTCCTAGCCCTTCCTTTTGTCTTTATTCCCAAGAAAAATGAAAGAAAGATGGACTTCAGACAAAGCTACCAGCTGCCTGACCTTCTGAGAATACAGTTGTACAAACAGATGTGGGAGTTTCCTGGTATAATCGGACCTCGAGAGAAAAGTCTGCACTGGAGATATCTTTCATGCCTTATCTGGTTTTAATAAGGAGCTTTAATATCCATCAGCTTAAGGGCTAAATGAAAAGGCTGTTACTAAGAAGATATTAGATAGTCCTTTTACACATCAGAATTGCTACCCAAGATACATAAACAGGATTTATTAAGGACTACAGAAAATTTAATCACGGGCAACTCTTTTTTTTCCCTGACACATACAAATACAAGTCCTGAGCATGGAACTGAGTTACCATGTGCTGAGCATCAGATCTGATTCCCCAAGTCTCTTATATGGATAAAAGCTTTTCATATCACAAGTTAAGCAATAGATGGGGAGTAGAAAGTTTCCAGACCAACCCTTCTCCATTTTCTACAAATGTTTAATCTCCAGGAGAACCTAGAGTGGACTGTAGCACAATTTACTTTAAACATGGAGTTTTGTCATCTTCCCTAGTTTCTAGTGCATTCCAGGCCTTTTCCAACAGAGCAGTTCTCAAAGAGGTGTGCAGACCATGTTCCTTCCACTGATTCTGACCAAACCAGGTCTGGTTTAGATGTTCCTAAAATGTAACTGGCTATTTAATTTGTCTTTTGAACTTGCATAGTGAATTCTTGGTAGTTAAGTGAGACTGTACGCACAGGTGAGTGTAGACAGAATACAGGGCAACTTATTTTCTTAAAATATTATGAACGCCTTTTTTCTGGAAACCAAGAGAAACAGGACTACTCTAATACAAGAATTGCATTAACTAAAGAGAACTTTCTTAATACACAAATGATTTGCCACTGTAGGTGTCCTGTTTATTTGAACATAAAAACCAGCATTACATTCCCTGTTTATGACCCTTCCTATCAGAGAAGAGCAAAAGAGAAAAAGTGTGAATATAGGAGAATTATTAGTTTTCTTTGGTTACATAAAACTGTTTGTTCAGTGTTGGAAGAAAGTGATGGATTTTATTTTTACTCCTGCGATAGGAGAATGGCTATTCCTTCCAGTTGTTTTTGATTTTCAGATTCCAATCCTTTCCCTAAAGGGAACTTTTCTACAGGGCCTTTGTAGCCTCAGGTACACGATGAATTTCCTTTTTATCTTTCACACAGCCTTTAAAAAGCACTAACTATGCACCCTTTTCTAAGTAATACATCTGATGAAATGAGAGAAAAGAGATGACTTAGCTGCTAACATGAGATATTTTGGCTTTAGTATTGCTGAGTTCAAGTTTAGAAAAAAAGAACTGGGAAAAGATTGCCTGAATATGTTAATAAACTGTTGTTTAATGTGAACTATGGATCCTAGCAGACAGTTTTCTGTGTCTGTCCTGTTTCAAACAGGTTCTTTGTAAGTGGAGGAGCCTGAATGAGTAGCAGGCTCAGTGAGTGTCTGTCGGTAGGAAGCACACTCCCCTCCAGCTTCCTTCCAGGTGTCCTGATCAAGCACAGATAATGCCATTTAACTCAGGTGGATCCATGGATGACAAACAGCAGATCGCAGGTGATTGAACACAAGTCAACTCTTTCAAGTCAGATGAGTTCTGTAAGCACATTGCTACAGATCATCCTCAATTCCAAAAAACCCAAATCATTTACAGAGTAAGGGGCAATATTAATTATTCTGTATGAGTCACTCAGCAAGCTCAGATTCCCAGAGGACCTCAGCTTGGCAGGACACCAATATATGAACCATCTGGCCTGCCACTGTACATCTTGGAGCTGGCTTCTATACATGAACGTGTTCAAAGGATTTGAAGGACCTTGTTTGAAGGTGCAATGCACCATCTAATTTTCTTGTACATCAATTAGCACATAATTGTTTGGCATAAATTGACTATCACTTCTCATTTTTCCATTCAGTAAGTTGGAAAAAAATGGAGTGACACAGAAGTTTAAACAAGAAAACCTTTAGCTGACCCACTTCATCTAATGCTGTTGCATGCAGCACTCTGAATGGATTGCTGTTAAATTATTAGCATACCTTCACTCTATTGCCTAAAATATCGCATTTTTACTTAAAAGAAATTAAAAGCAGCTGAAACAGCTGTCCAAATGACAACTGTGGTATCTGCATGTATTTAAACAATACTTTGTAGTAGGAAGAATGGATATCTCAAAAACTTGAAAACACAAAGGGCTACTGGATTTCAAGTGAAATATGTGACTTGTGAAGCAAAGCTACAAAGTGCCAGTACAGAATCCATCAGCCTGAGGAACTGCTTGAGTCCATTTTGCATTACAGTGCTTCCATGCAGGTAATATGCTGCAAGTCTCTGTTCCCCCATCTACACCTCTGTGTGTCTGCAGCCCTTGTTCAGGAAATTATTAATTCCAGCAGGAGGAAGAATGGGGCCAAATAACCTAATTAGCTTAAAATGAAACCTGATAGTTTAAAATAAACCACACAGTTTTGATAGAAAGGGACTGGACTGAGAAAAGCTTAATTTCATGGCAAGTTACTATGGTCCCAGTCACAAAGTAGATAGCTACACTAGGATAACAAAGACGTACTATCTTATTATCACAGGGTATTATTATTAATACACTTAGTATTAGCACACTTCACGCATTACGATCTGACCTCCAGCCTTAACTTCCATGCCCTGTATGTTACTGTCAGCAAGATACAGCTCAAAAATTTCTCACAAGTGCTAATTCTTAAAGCATTTTTTTATCAATGTAGAAGTTGCCATGTCAAATATTTACAAGTGTTTTTCCACATCAAAATACCTTGATATTTAACAAGGCAGCTGGTGGCTGGGCATCAGGTATTTCTGTCTTCAGAAGTGTTGGCCAGGCATTAGGAAGAAGAGATAGACACATGAAAGCAGAAGCCCAGATTCTGGAATCTCACCGGTGTCTCCTCTGCTTAGACAGTGCTCTAAAACATTGCTTTTGGGGACTATTTCCCTCAGTGTCTGGTGTGTATTTTCTAAACAGGTATTGGATGAAGACCAATTACTACTTTAAGCAATTGCACTGCTACCTTATGGAGCACATGAAGAAGGGTTTCTTACAAGAAAGTGTGAGTGTGTGTATTGATATTTCTTCAAAACTTGCTATTTTGTTTCTGGCTTCTGAAAAGCAGCATCAAACAAAGCAGTAATATACTATGAACCAACTGGGGTAATCAAAGGAGGCAGAGGATGAGCACAGGAACATTGCCACGTATTACTGTGTGTTAAAAATTCCCTTTTCTAGAGAGAAAGGACATTGGAATAATGGAGGTTTTGCAAAAGCGTTAACTCTGTTTGGGTCCCCATATAAATGACACTTCAATGTTTTGAGGAATTTACAACCATGCCCACTTAAACTTCCCAGGGTCAACCAGTGTTAGTGCACACACGCACTCTTCCTTCCTCCCTCCCATAGCCAGGATCTATCAGTGGTCCGTGCAGACCCGACCACATCTATTTCTGAGCCAAACTCCCAGGAAGCACTCTCACAGCTGTGCTAGAGCTGGTGGCATGGCACCGTATTCATTTATCTCCATTGTAGGTATCAGGGCTTGGCAGCACAGGGCACAGTCTGGACTACCCATCCCTTGAACTCTGCTGTTACTGTATTCATGATGCCCAAGGGGCCACCTAAAGAAAGTGGTCAGGAACATGTCTAGTAAAACTACCAAAGTTAAGCTGCAATTGTTACTTAAAAGTAACAATTGAAGGATGCTTTTTTACAGATACTACAGCTTACAGGAATACGTTGAATATCTTGCTGTAGGTCAGCTTATATATATAAAAGAAAAATCTCAAGATACAAAAGGAACAGTAAGCAAAACAATCTCTCAATTTCTGTAAAACGTCTTTCTAGGAAGTCTGTGACACAACATTTCCTTAAGTTCCAGAGGCACTCAAGCCAAATGTACTTTCAGAACTTGGCACTACACACTGACAAATCACAGAATCATTTAGGTTGGAAAAGACCTTTAAGTCTGACCCTAAACCTAACACTGCACCTAGTCCACCACTAGACCATGTCCCCAACTACCACATCTACACGTCTTTTAAACACTCCCAGGGATGGTGACTCAACCACTTCCCTGGGCAGCCTGTTCCAATACCTGGCAACCCTTTCAGTGAAGAAATTTTTCCTTGTATCATAGGTTATACCACCATACTTGTGTAGGTTAGAGTGATTTAATAGATTGTTTCACATTCTCAGTTAAAAGAAAAGCAAATCATAAATAAGCAACAAAAAGAAGATGGGGAGGCAGCCCAGCTACTGAAAAATGTACAGGTTTCAGTGACCTCAATGTTCTAAGAAATTCTGATCACAAAAATTGTTACAGCTCCTTTCAATGTAAATATTCCAGTCATCTCAAACTAGTTGTGAGGCCACACCAACTGGTAAAATATCTTTGTTTTTAAAAAATTATCTATACTTTTGTAACAATGGGAAAATCACATTACTAACATGCTTTACCTTGTTTTATTTCTGCAGGTTTTATTCTTTCCTGTGCAGCTGATTTCTCCCCACAGGATTTCGACCTTTATTACTTGCTGACAACACATCTGACAAATAGCTTTTTGCTGTGGTAGCTGAGGTTGAGCCATCTGTTTTTTCTCTAGAGAGCCATGCCTTATTCATAATGGCATTTTTCTGTTTCATTCCCTGGGGAATAGCACCTGCATGCTGATTTCCTATTTGACCCCAAAATACATCATCACATTTCGACAACTGATCCCTCCCCTTTGTGGCCCAGAAAGCACTACGATCTGGAGGCACCAGTGCATTCTTCATCCTTGACAACCGAGGCCAAGGGGCTTCCTCATGGATCATGGGCTGGTTGCAAACAGCTTTTGGATTGGAGGTGGACGAGACAACTGAAGGTATCTGAGGAAGGAAGAAGAAAGAACATAATTTTGGCTGTCCCAGGCTACTCTATGCATTGTAGCTGATTTTGGCTATAGTTTCCCATATAATTTTACAGTAGGCCTGTGTCATGCTCTCACTGGGATTTAATTAAAGCACACGTGGTGTAAAAAAAAAATAAAAAAAAATCGCTGAGTTTACAAAGATCAGGTCAGTCAAAAAACTACTTTCATTCTTCTTAATAATTTTATGACAATATTTTCACTGATTTTTTTAATATGTTACTGTGATAAAGAAAATTACCAGGAAACTGGACTTGAACTGTCATATATATCCTCTGGACTAAATAACTTAAGATTTCACCTGTCATTGGAATGCTGAGTCAGCATTTCATTGTATAATACATTTCTTAACTAAAAGGAGATTTCAGTTTCTTGCAAGATTTTTTCAACTATTAATGGCAAAAGAAGAATCTATGATTTTACTTGGTTTATTACATTTATTTTAATTCAAGATTATAAAGGAAATTCAGAAGAGTAATATTGTAACTACTGTAGATAACAGGTTCCAGTAATTGCATACTTAAATTTTGCTTCTGTACAATTATGGAGAGGTTATGTTGTCTCAGAGAGGGTAAAGTCTCCCGCATGTTTAGTTTAGCAGCAGACTGTCACAAATGCAATTGCAATTGATCAGCTCTGTTCTTAACAGGATTCCTGCAGTTAATGGAAATTACTATAAAGAGCTTCAGGGCATAGGAATAATTGGATCACAAAAAAAAAAAAAAAAAGAATTGGAAGAAAGAAAAGGTAGGACAAGATCAACATAGCTTCTTTTTTTTAAAAATCCAACAATTTTCAGAGACAGTCTTAGCAGACAGCATGCCATGATGAAAACAAACCTTTAAAATTATTTTTACATATCTCAAATCTATTCCTAAACAATGGAGAAGAAAATTCATATGTAAAAGCATTAAGCATTTATCTGCAATTTGTTTAAACTAGCAATCAATTGTGCATCTCTGGAAGCAATCGGTCAAATATCTACATGATGTACAAAGGCACTGCCAAGAATAATGAATTTCACTACACTAAAAGTGATGGCAAAATTTTTGCTGACCTTGCAATATTTGCGATGGATTTGTCTTAGTTCTCGATGCAAGGCTATGATCCTCTCTGGACTTTTTAATTTTACAGGAGAGCCAGCATACACATTTGGAGTGATGCAAGAACTGTGGATGCTATCCACCACCTCTTGTTGAGAGTTTGCAGGTATTGACCCAGTCATTCCATTCACTTCGATGCATGTCTCATTGTCCTCTGGCTGTCCATTGGCCTGTGAAATGTTTCTGGAAGAAGGCAACATCTGCAAGAGAAAATACCATTTTAAGAAGTTAAAGCTAAATGACGTTTTCTAACACTGTTTATTCTGGATTAGTGGATGTCACTTGGATGACTTCATTACAATAAATGTTCACAGAAATTAAATGTAAATAAATTACACTGACCAAAATAAGAAAAAAGATAAAATACCAATTATTTAAAATAATAACATTATTATTTAAATAATTTTATATTAGAGGAGGAAACCAATGCTGTTGAATTTTGGCTGTTTGTCCTATTAAAAGTACCAAACACAAGCATGTCTGGCCAGCTGAAACACTCCACAGGAACAGCTACCACCTGGTTCATTTACTTCAGGCTGAGCAACAGGCCAGTGAACAAGACTGTGATGTCCAGGAAATGAAGGACTACTCATATTGATGGATTTTGGGCACATAATTTAGATTGCTGCTCTTCCCTAAAAGACTTACTTTATCTACGCTGATAACAGAGGGAGCCTGCGGCACTATCTGGATACAGCATTTATTTAGGTAGGGTGACATGAATTTATTTAGGTACCGTGGATCATATCATAGCATCACAGGCATAGATCAGTTGGAAACTGAAAGCTATACATTTGGATGTTCAGAAGTCCTTGGTTTCTAACCAAGGTTATGAGTGCAGTGTCTCCCCAGCACTCAAAAAAAAAAAAAGCTGTCTGGCTGAAAGCAAGGGAGGGGTTACAAAGGGCAGCCCTGTCATGTTTTGAGGCATGAAGAGATTAGATCTAAAATTATTTGATATGAATTTCCTCACTACAGGAAGCACTACAGGAAGCACAGTTCGAGGCATGC
>NW_010250062.1:15263-47502 GCF_000690775.1 Eurypyga helias
CAATGACCCTTGAAAAAGCAAATCACTGTCCTCCTCAGAGGCAGGAGAGCTGGTAAAGCTACCAGAAAAAAGCACAGCACCAAGTCAAAGCTGTGATACTGGCGCATTTAATTTCTAGAACAATAAGCTCCTTGCAGGGTCTTTCCTTCTATTTACTTAAAATGTTCAACCCAGAAATTCTTGGGATTACCGACTTCTGCTGCAGACCCTTGAAAAAGCAAATCACTGTCCTCCTCAGAGGCAGGAGAGCTGGTAAAGCTACCAGAAAAAAGCACAGCACCAAGTCAAAGCTGTGATACTGGCGCATTTAATTTCTAGAACAATAAGCTCCTTGCAGGGTCTTTCCTTCTATTTACTTAAAATGTTCAACCCAGAAATTCTTGGGATTACCGACTTCTGCTGCAGCCAAAGCAGTGAAACTCAGTAGGTTTCACTAGGTTAAAGGTAGGTTAATGCAAACCCTGATGAGCGAAGCTGCTGCCACACTGATGAAGTTTTCACAGTAAGGTCTGCACCACACTTTAAAGCTGGTATGATTCTCTCCAAAAAGCTTGTCCTCAGTCTATCATAAGAGTCTGTGAAACACTAAACTTCACATTTTCTATAGCAATACGGATGTAGCCAAGCTAAAAGCCTGCATCTTCTCTCAATGCCCAGACAAGAATTTCTTCTATTAGTTAATGATTCCCTTTCTATTTTTTTTAATTTACAAAATTGATTCAGTTTTTCTTTTATATTTTTTGCTTTCTTCCTCAGTTTCCAAAAATTATCCCATCTAGGAGGAAATGAATTGTCATATTGCACCAAATTTGAAGAAGTGCAGACTTGCATACTGCCAAGTTCTAGAAAGGATTGACATTAAGAAAACCAAACATCATCTTTGCCCAATATTACAAAAATAAAAAATCAGCCGTGTCAGACATAAGAATAAAACAGTTTAATTAATCTGGATATTTTTAATTGCATATTTTATATTAAACTAAATTCTAATAATTATTAGAAAATAAAGGTTAGTTTTTCTTCTTAATCACAGCTGTTAGTCTTCTTGCATTTACTGTTACAGACAAAAGCATGCTGTTGCCCATGAATTAGAGTACAAACCAATGCTAAAATATCTGTTATGTATGCAGTCAGGAAACAGATCCAAATATTTGTCAATCAAACCCAATTTTACTTTAAGATGGCACTAACCTTGAGTATGTATCATCAATTCAGACACCACAAATTCTTGAGATACCCTCTGTATAAACAGCCGTCTACATAATTACTGAACAGCTTTTTCAGTTATTTCACTGGAAAGGCCAGGCTGCCTTTATTTAATGGGTTTAATTAGTATTTGATATCCTTCAGTATTTTTAATAATGTTTCTGAAGGTCAAAAATAACATATCTCCCAGCAACGGATTTTACGTTAGTTCAAAAAAAATTACTAAATAACAGCCACAAACTCCTCTGTTTCATTCCCTTGGAATGGCAATGGACCCAAGTCACATTTCTGTAATGTCAGAAAAAGAAGCCTCTTCCTGAAAAGACACTTTGTCTTGAAAGACTCCTTGGTCTTGATCAGCATTGTCCCCAAAAGACTGAAATCCCAACATTAAGTTTGTCCTCCCATCTGAGGGTGGGACTCATCTGACCAAAGTATATCTCCTCCTGGTCCCTTCAACAACAAATGTAGTCCAGCTTCTACGACTCTTCTCACCTTATCTAAAACAGATACATGAAATGGGCACTATACCTTCTTTTAAGTGCCTCTTTCTATCCACTATGAAAAGAAATAAACTACTGTGGATGCGACTATATGAAGTACAGACATCAAATATGAACAAACCCACCCTCGGTGCCAGAAAAGCTGCTGATCTCACCAGCCATCCACAAATCATTTTGAGGCAAGCAGAGAATGTTATTTCAGGTCTGTCTCCTTCAAATATGATTCATGGGAAAGCAGTAAGTGGGGTGTTTTTTTTTTTTTTTCCCTCCCCAAAGAAATGAGTAGAAATAGAGGAGAAAAAAAAAAAACAACCATTGTTCTACTGTAAAAGTATCTCAAAAGAAATCCCCAGATACAAAGCAGTATTAAGCTAGACTGTTCTGCACATTTATTCCCTATTCTGTAAAACAATTCACTACACTGGACACATTCTTTGCCTGGAGCTTTCTAACCATAAGGTTTAAGATGACTCAATGAAGAGCAGTAAATAGCACTACATTTATCCCTATACTCCTTGCACAAATTTCCTTTCAGCCATGAGAAATGGGGACAAATAGCCACAATAGTTTCAGATCCACTATGGAAAGAATATATAAAATAGATCATCAGGTCAAAGCCTTTCAGAGCAAGAGATGTTGAAGTGAATGAGTACAGCAAGCATTATCTATTACAGCCATCATTCATATGGACAGAGGCCGTTGGCATAAAACCAGGACATGTTGGCTCAGTCATTTGAGGGAAAGAATTGAACATACTCGTGTTTCTCCACACATACAGAAAGAGAGAAAAGGCCCCAAAATACTGCACCACTGCAGTGGCTGGGATGAGCTCACGTGAAGGGCAAGCCAAGCTCTCTTGCTCCTCTGTGTGGTTCTCTAATACATCAAAAGCAGCATGGACACAGCCTTATGTTCAAGCTAGTCAAACTGAGTAAAGCCTGTTTCTTAAACAACAAGTAAACACTCGAATTCAGAAAAAAAGTGGATCCTCCTCTTTCACATTTCCTATTAGTTATCTGGAGCACCTTCTCTTGTTTCCCACTGTTAGCAACCCAAGTAAACAGGCTGTGCAAGCCTCAGTCCCCATCCTTTTTGTCAGCTGTTTAGGGAACATAAATGTCTAATATCAGATGATGATTGCTGTCATGTGTACTTTCCACTGGGAAGGGCAGAGAAACACAAACTGTTAGTAGTGTCCATGATTTAATTCTACAACAGCAAGAAAAGAAAAATGAGGACAAGGCCTTTCCAATAAGATGATGGAAATGGGACATGACAGGAAGCCGAAAATGGCCACATATTCTGTGTCTGACACTGGGCATGTGAACCCCAGCCATGGCACTCTGCTGATTGCCACATGCACCTGCTGGAGGCAGCCCTTGTTCCTGGGATGTGTCCTCTTCAGTCACATGCTTTACATTTTCCAAACACAAAAAACCAGACAAGGTTTCAATTATTTCAGCTGCCCAAATTTGTTCTCACTCCACTACAAGGGGCTCCAGTGGTTTCTCAGTTAAGGTTTTTTTAAAAGAAAATACATCACAAAGGCTTAGAAATTAACTTTTCGTGCCTCCAATAATTTCAAGTCTCTCTTAGCCATACTTTAATATTCCCATGATTTCCCGAAAAGGCTATTTTTTTCAAAATAGAGATGCAGCTTGTCTTTACCATCCTGCACAATTTTTGCTTTCACCACAGTGACAGAAGTGTTTTCTCTGGATGAAAAAGTATTGAAATAAAAACCTTTCTGTGCAATTGTATATGCTTATTATGATAAACCAAATTAAATTTAAATTAAATTACACTAAATGACAAATAAAGAGCTTTAAAGTGTACAGTTTTATAGTGAGAATAAATATTTCCAAATGTAGCCCTCTTTACAAGGACTTGAAGAGAATATTAAGAGAAAGAAAATTTACTTTCTTTTCTGAACAGATTACTCCAATGTACGTCTGGCCTCAGTAAGAAGTACGCTGCTGGAACAAAATCATGAGGTATTACATGAATCAAAAAAATTTTATTTCTCCTTCAAAAACATCTGAATGTAACATGGGGCTGTGAAAATAATCAAGAATGACAAAACTCAACATGCACACTGCTCTGCTGAGCCAAACTGATCTGAAGCTTTCAGTTAGTGCCAATCAGCAAAATGAAGCCACTGGGACAACAGAGATTTATTGTGTCTGAAACCAGTGTCTCAAACATTGAAAGTGAAATCTGTAGAGAAGCTCCGAAGATGGTTGGGTTCACATCACACTGCCTTAGTGATTAAGTATTTTAATTGGGATAGGCATTAAGAAGAAAACACTTACGGCAAACAGAAGGGAATGACCAACCGTCCATTGGGTCCTGAATGAGCAAAGATCTGAAGTTCATTCTGTCTTTAGGCCTAAGTGACTTGTGGATGCCCATAACCCCTCCAGTGAAGCCAGACCTTCATAGCACAGGGCAGGGGCAGTTCTATCTAATCTGGTGGTTTAACCCCAGTCAGCAACTAAGCACCACACAGCTGCTCACTCACCTTCACCCAGTGTGGTAGGGGAGAGAATCAGAGGAAAAGTTAAGAAAAATTTGAGATAAGAATAATTTAATAATTGAAATAAAATAATGATAATATATAATAAAAACAACAGAAAAAAGAAAAAGGAGAGAGACAAAAGCCAAGGGAAAAAAACCCCAAGTGATACAGTTGCTCACCACCTGCTGACTGACATCCAGCCAAGCTCCTGAGCAGCAATCACGTCCCCCAACCAACTCCCCCCAGCTTATATACTGAGCATGACGTCTTATGACATGGAATATCCCTTTGGACAGTTTGGGTCAGCTGTCCTGGCTGTGTCACCTCCCATCTTCTTGTAGAGGAGAATCTGGGAGGACAGGGGCAGTATGAGAAACTGAAAAAGACCCTGGCTTAGCATAAAAGCATTATATGGCAACAACTTAAATATCAGTGTCACCAACACTCTTCTCAGCACAAATCCAAAACATAGCCTCATACTAGATACTATGTAGAAAATTACCTCTATTACAGCCATAACCAACACAAATCTGCATCTAATTCTAACACAGTGGAGATGGACAAAGAGTTATTAACAGAACTTAATTTTCTTCTGAGAACCAGGCACAAAATGTTTTACTGAACTACAAAAGGGCAGTCACTGAATTGAATACAGAGTCCCTTTTCCCTTCTAGTGCTCTGGATCAGCCCTTCATGCATCGCTGTAAACTTTGGGTTGAAATTCATCAGTAGCCAAAGCATGTTTGCTGCCAATGTGTAACAGACTTTCCCATTTGTCACTGGCTCCAGAAATTAATAAAGTCAATTGCAAACCTTCAATTTAAAGAAAAAAGAAAAAAAAAAAGCATCTATCCATCGAGTTTTCTCTAGGAGCATTGAAATGATCTAGGAATGATTTAGAAGTGAAAATCTGAGGGGATGGAAGGGAATAAGTGTTCAAAGGAGCTTTATGTAAGTAAAAGATGGGCATAGTCCTGGAATCTTAGATCTGAATTCCAGCGAGAATAAGTGTTGAAACACCAAAAATGAATCCTCGAAGATGAAAAGTCAGTTCAGTTTAACATATGTCTACAGAATCCAAAACAGGATTTTTAAAACCAAAGGAATGTATCACATTAATATGAAACAGTCTCTTTTTTTGTCATTGTAAACATTACTTATTAAATTAGGAGCAGTGATACTTGGATAATCTCTCACTGAAATGTTTTCAGTTGGAAAACTGATCCACAGAAACCTGAATTTTTCATGGGAACATACAGATCTGCCTTGACAGGGAAGGTTTCCCATTACACATGGAATTACTAATTACAGTACTTCTCGGACACCAGGATAGTCCAAAGCTCAGTGTCATGGTGCACAGCAAGAGCCAGCCTGTTCTCTGAATGATCCAAACAACTGGGTTTGAATCTCAGTATGCCTGAGACCAAGTGGGACCTCTGGCCACTGCAGTGCTGGATACTGTAAGGAAGGGGTTTGTGCTCCACTTAGCATGAATAGCTAAATATCTGTTGAGGGAGGGAATTGAAGGTGGGGGTCCCACATTGCAAATGAACTCACTGGCCATCAGAATATAGGTTCAGTCTAATTCTCTCCTGTTGGAGATGCTCAGTTTTATGATAATTAGACACTGAGGGAGACAGTGTGAATGTGCACAGTATTTTGATATTTATTGTATTGGAAAGCTTTATACCAATGCTCATTTATCACAGCAATGTCTGAGAAAATGTCTGAAGGCAGTGAAGTATTAGGTCCCTTCTGACAGATGAGTTACTAACTACGGTCACATAAAACATTAATTCTCCGTGTGAGTTTTGGCGAGACAGTGGTGGACCCAGACTTGACATACCCAAAGGAGACATAACCAGACACAGAACCCTGTCCCATCCGGCAACCACACCGGCTTTTCATCTTCTATTGACAGCATTGCTCATGATAGGGTGATGGTATATGTAGATATGTAGAACTCAAATCATAGAAAAACCCAAAGCATATAAAAACTTGATTAGTCAAGCACAGGTAGTAGAAGACAAGCAAAAATAATTTTTAAAAAGTTTATGAACCAGAAAACTCTCATGTTTATTTCCCTAATTACCACAGATAAATTGACTGCCATTTACCTTGAAGAATCAATCTACCTTTTCCTATACATGCAGTTAAATTATCTCTTGCCATAGAAACAAGTATGACTAAGTGACAGCTTGCAACACTTAATAACACTAGAAGAACAAGCTTATTCAGTGAGACAGAATACCACTCTCTGTATAAAAATGTAAAACAATCAGAAAAATAATCCTGTGGATTTACTGTATCGTATGCCCCTTGTGACCATCTCTACTTCTGCTGGTGAAAAATAGATGTTAATGTAACCTTAAAATAAATTATTTTTATGTACTCATTTTGAAGTGCATTGTGTTAGATGAAGTACAAAAAATATGTTCCATGTCCTGCTTTGGTAGGCAGCCACTTTCTCAATATTTTACAAATTTGTAAGGCAATTTTTTTGCTCTCTTTTAACAAGCAAGATTCTGCTTGAGTACACTTGACATGAACATTACCAAATATTTTTTTGGTATTGCTACATGCCTTGTTTAAAATAATAATATAGAGAGAATAAAAGGGAAAAAAAAAAATAGAGATTTCTTGAAGATTACTGGAATACTACAAAAGAAATCCTGTTTCTCTAGGTTGCCAGTTTCAGATTTCTGTTGTTAAGGATGTCTTCAGGTAGGTGCTACCCCAAAAATATGAAGCATATTCCCAGCATCTGAGGTATTAATGACAATGCTGAACAGTACCAAATGTAAGGCAGATCATATCCCATTTGAACCAGTTTTCTCTTGCCAGTGAAACACAAGTGACTAACTCCTTTTTGAATATGAATGTCTGCTGAGTTGACTCAAATCTTAAAATAATTCATTTCTTCAGAAATCTGAAACAATCCATTATGCAGAAAGAAAATGCAAAATTCATATTTAAAGTGAAATTGAATCATATGTTCTGCATCATCCACCAGGACACTTTGTCAAAATGTCAGGGAAGAGTTCTTTGTATGGAGTGCTGATGTACTTTGTGATAAGCTCCAGAAGATTTAAACCCTGACCAAAACAGCAGTAAACCAGCCAACTCTAATGACTTGTCTGAAGCAATATAGATGTTAAGTGCTGAGATATATTTTATAACTATACCTTGAGTCTCACTAGACACTTTAAAAAGTATAACTACTGACAATACAATAGTGGAAATGGAAGGATCCTACAAGGAAGTACAAACATTTACCTCTTGATCACACATTGCTGTAAAAGCGACTGCGTACTCCTCCAGGGCCATGTCATTCACCAAGGTTTTCACCTCTTCATCAAATGCAGAGTTGTTAATTCCTCGCCTGTGGAATTCACCCTGCATCCTGGTAATGAAGCTGTTCCTTTCCTGGCACTTCCGGGTGAGGCAAGCCAGCTTAGCCTATTCAGCATGAGCACATATACATCGATTTCACTCCACGCTGAGACTGCCAGATTATATTTTATATCTGATTTTTAATTTCATATATTTTGACCCAAAGAGAGCTTGCATTTCTAGGTTTTTAGCCTATTAGGTGCCTCTGCACCCTGCAACAGGAATACATGTGCACAGGTGAACTGGAAAGAGATGTTCCCTTTCCATGTGCAAGGTCACACTTTTGACAGGCTGAAGAGCATCTATAGCAATAACGTCAGCAAGCCCTTGTCTAAAGCCCAGGAGCAGAGGGCTAAGTTGGGGCAGCTGCAGAAGGCAGGCACATGCACAGACGCCTGTAAGCAAAGGGATGTGTAGGTCCTGCATCAGCTTTCAGGAAAATACAATACCTTCAGAGGTGCTAGTGTCAACTTCGCTTCAGACTTTGTTTTCTGAAGTTCTTTTTCCTAAAAGGTTGAAAACATTCTGCATTAATATTTTCAAGAGTCTTTTTAAAATACCGTCGCAGTTTTTTGCTATTTGTTTTAGACCTGATTTCCAAGTCATACACTTTGAATATTTGTGTGACCCTGTATCACAAACAAGATCAAGTGTTGTAACGAGTCGGTTGTACATGGATAGGCCCTGGCACACTAACACTGCCCTACAACTGAATGCTTTTGGATGTCTTTAGGTGGAGCTCCAGATCAGTGCGGTTATTTCATCAAAGCAGCATCACATTAAAGACTTCATATCCTTCATTATGCACTCATATGTTCTATGAATCTTCCAAAATATTCTTTTGGGTAAAAGTTTTCCCATTTCTTACCTATACTATGTTGTAGAATGCAAGAAACAACGAAGGATTTTCTGACTCTGTATTCCATGGCAGAAAGTGAACATTAACAAATCTACTCTGACAAGATTGATGCATGTCCTCTGTTAGGAGGTAAACCAGACGACCTAGTCTGTAACTTATGATTAAAATGTTTATTATTCATGGGAAACTTGCTTTCTGATGTTGCAGAAAAAATACAGTATCCTGCCAGGTAAAATCCATTTTTATTACAAATCAATACAGTATTATTTGGCAATAAAGAACAGATTCCTTTACATTCATTTAACTTGAAAATTTATATTTGTATAAAGCCTACAGTAAATACAAAACCCTTCATGAGAATTCAGTTATGCTGAAACAGGTCTCATGGTCCTGAGGTAATAAACTGTGGGCTTGGGAAGGAATGTAACAGATGGGACAGGAGAGACATGTCTTTACATTGCACTATCACTGAGGGAACAAAGAAAATACTGGCAATAAGTCCCTGCACTGGCAACCCTCAGTTCTTGATGAGGCATGGAGCAAAACATTTTGCCAATGCAACAGAACAATTAGTCCATTCATATGGATGGCACGTCTCACCCTTTACTCACCTACTATCTAGTATGCACCATCCATCACTACAGACACCAGACACTACAACCGATTTCATTTTATAAGCACTATTCTGTTAAGAGGCATCCTAATCAATGCCTGAGACAAGCCACTATCCCTCCTGTACAGGACTGCTTTGAAGTAAATCACAGCACATGACAAGGCTAGGGGGAAAAAAGCCCCACACAAACAAAAAAACAACAAGCAAACAAAAAAGCAACAAGCAAACAAACCACCTTTCCAAAACTGTAGAACAAGTGAATTTACTGTGGGGGAAGTAGGATGAAACTTGCACACAGCAGGAAGAAACAAAGAATCTCTTTTATTTCAGAGGAAGGAAAGAAGAGGGGCATGTTCTACATATCTTATTATAGTATGAAGAATACTACTGAGGAAAATGCTGTTTACTAGCTGTTTCACAGTGTGATGGGCAATTCCCATCAATTTGTCTCACACTGTAACTGTCATCCTATTTTGAAAAATAGTTTCCAATGAAATAAGAAACAAATTCTAAGGGAAAACATCCTAGCAGTAATTTGTTCCCACCGAAGTGTTCAGCAGTTCTAGTTCACGCTGGCAGCAATAGCTTTGCTGTCACACTATAAGACAGTAGCTTGGCAAATGTTAATGCCTGTACCTGGTCTGGTTTGCCAGGTGAAATATAATGCACAACTGTAAAAACTGCTCATGTCAGTATGCTTGTGTATACACAGGGGCTCTCACCAGGATTAATAAAAATGCAGACCACACACTTAACTGAAAATGTGCTAATGAAGCTCTTAATGTGTAACCCTAGCAGCTGGAACTAAAAAAGAGGTCAGAAATAACGCTATCAGAATTCTATCACTACCTCACTGTGTCTCCTAATCTGATATAGTGCAACAAGAGAGTTGGTAATGTTAAAAATCTTGATAATTTAAGCCAAGTAGGTGGCTTAAATTCTCTGTAAAGAATTTCAGCACCACTTTGCTTGCATTACACTATGGGGATTATAGTCTATCATCTTTCCATAACACTGACCACCCAGGCAGTTTACATCTTCTCCTTATTTCTCTGAAGTCAGGAGTATTTTTATATGCC
The DNA here is from genome assembly GCF_000690775.1 of Eurypyga helias. Classification (NCBI taxonomy): domain Eukaryota; kingdom Metazoa; phylum Chordata; class Aves; order Eurypygiformes; family Eurypygidae; genus Eurypyga; species Eurypyga helias. The sequence goes on from NW_010250062.1 coordinate 25,435, forward strand.
TGCAAACAATTTAATTATCCTCCGACTTATTCCCACAAAAGAAGATTATTTTGGTCCTCTCCCTAGAGAAGAAGTCAGAACTGAAGTCTAAGCTCACATTTGTTCACCCACTTAAGCACACAAAAAACCAGCTTTATTATACCTTTTCACGTAGCTGAGCCTGAAGGAGTTCCACTTCATTCTGCAAGTCATGAAACCGATTTTGTAATACAGCCTGGTCCCTGAGCTGGGCTTTCAAGGTCAGCACTTGCTGCTGTAATCTCTTATTGACTATTTTATTCTCCTCTGTTTTCTGGGCATCTTCCACCGTGTACATAGGCTAGAGAGCAGATAAACAGATTTTCAAATTAGGTGTATAAAATAATAAAATATTCTCAGTCATGTTTTAGAGCACAAAACTTCTCAATGAATATATGTACCTACCATGTATGTAAAAAAACAATTAAGCTGATATAAAATGTATGATTTTAAACTTCATAAACATATTAGCACTAGTATCTTGCACTAATCTTAAAATTGTTTCTCGGAAAGGAGCTCTTGATCCAGTCAGAGCAGGTGTAGGACTGGGATTTCACAACCTGCTTCAAGATAAGTATAGTATTATAATCATTTCATACCTAGAGAAACTGGGGCACAGGCAGATTAAGTGGTAAGATAAGTTGATCACTGTGTGACCAACCTATGGTCTCACAATGAGTATGAATATAACTCAAAAGACTCCAGGCTCCTGCTCCAACAGCTATATAATACACCACTTGAGTTTCCACATATGTTTATCTCAGAGAGCAAATTCCAATTCTCCCAGTTATGAGATTTTTGTTTGTTTGTTTGTTTGAAGATTATCGATAAAACAAATCAGATTTTTAGTACAAATTTCAAAAATATTTTAAAATTTCATTAAAATGCAGTAATAGTGGTAGAGAACAAATGGAAGGAGGAGCTTCTAAATTTAATCCCCCCCCTACTCTTCAATTTTTTCGGTTTCATGCACTTAGGTTGAAAGGATTAGCGAGAGCTTTAGATTGATGGTCAAAATCATAAGGACAGCTCCTAGAAGTGATTATTATCAGATTAAACGTACAGTCTAAGAATAAGGAAAATCTGAGGGTGAAGAAAGTCTCATGAAAAACATTTATGCAGCTGTAAACTTACATTTAAAGAATACTGAATTGATACAGAAAGCTACTCAAGATTTCTGACAACATGTTATATAAGCAAGTCTAAAAGATTAACATTTCTATGATTAAGCTAAAAATTTTAGTCAGACCTGTGGTAAAACCATATAACCTTCTGACAAAACATACAGGAAGATGGTTTGATTTTAATTGATATTAACATTGATACAACCAAGAGAAGCACTAATATTCAGTCGTGATGCACAGCAGCACAGTTGTATTTCCCTTGACTTTTTTGACAGCCTTCCCAACTTGGACACCCTACAACATAATGAAGGTACTATTTTATAGAAAACAGCAAACCGAAGTGACAGATCACATCACCTGGCTGCAGCACATCATTGCAACACAGATAAGGACAGAAATATGACATTTTCATACTGTTCTTCCTAATGAAGCAAATCCTCTATGCACAGCACTCAGGCAAGTCGAGCATGCCTTGTACCAAACTTTTTGGCTCCCTCTTGCGTCAAGAGAACAGAACAATAGCAACTGTTGGACACACCAAGATTGATTACACCAGGGTTGCATGATAAAAGCCTGAGGATGAGACTGAGACATGGCATTTTCCTCATATTCTTCTTTCCCATACACAAAGTGTGTTAAACAAAAAATGGAAACACTACCTGATTGATGATGTTATATCAAAAAAGAGGTGAGGAAATTAAAAAAGTGCTTGAAGGTTAAAGACAGAGTTCCCTCTCTCCTTTTGCATTTTGCTAACCTGCTAGCAGTTTTCTGTAGTTTCAAAGCACAAATGAGGCACACAAGGCTTATTTATGCTCACTGTCACGTCCCCCAATTAACAGTAACCATTGGTTGCATAGTCAAGCTCCAGAAGGGTCAAGGACCCAGCATCTCAGACTGGGAAATAATGAAAGACTGGGAAATAATGAAAGAATAGCTGAGCCCAAAATGTAGCATTCAACACGCTGCATTCTTGGCAAGAACGCCACTCTCTGAAGCTGGTGCCGAACCATTCCAAATAAAAATAAAACATTCCTCCTCTTGTGTGCTTGTCTGAAAACTTAATGTGAAAATGAGAGGGAATATGACTTTCTGACTACAGGCTATGACAGGAGTCAGCGATTCACCAGGAAAGCCTAGCACCTTATTTACTGTGCCTATTTCACCTAGAATTCTTTTATTCGTTTTCAAAGTTGTAAATAGTGCCCTGCTCCCTTCCTACTCACCCACATATTTCTCTGAACTTCCACCACAGCATCAAAGCTCAGAAGGACACCTCAATATCCTAGAAAATTTCCCTAACTACTCTTATGCTAAATGGTATTTCCTTTGTTAGCAACATCACTGAAACAAATAAACCTGGCAGTAATCTTGGAATATAATATTTCAGCTCTTTTTTACTTGGAATGTGTAACATCATGACAGTCTTTTGGAGCCTTAGCTGAGAACTAGGATCCATGGGCATCATGGGCTGTAGAACATGAGTTGTACAAAGTCCAAAATTCATGCTTGAAACACATCATATCTCAAAGACCTCCCAACCTTAGGTTCTAGGTTGAGAGTGCTCACATCTCCACTTCTTTCAAGCATTTCAAACAGAAGTGCTCCAGAAAATGAATTTTAGAACAGGAAAAAGTATAAATTATTGTGATATATTGTATCAGAGTTTAATAATAACTTTTTGTCATGAAAAGCACTTTTTGAGAAGGGTGGCGAAAAACTGAAAATAAGAGCAGGATCAAAAACGGCCTTCAGGAAGAAAAATGATGCAGAAAAATAGATCATGATAATCATTGTGTCAAAAATTGTTGGGTTTTTTTTTTGAGTCTAGGAAAATTTAGGTCATATTTTAACAATTTCACACAGATTCGCTATTGACAGCTTGGTGCTTATTAAAGTTTTTTTTTTAAAGAGAATTATTGAATTAAATTCACAACATTTCTTAGAATGTGTCTATTTTCTATCTGCACTATTTGCTTATTGTGCCAATAAAGTAAACATCTTTTGGTTAAGATATAATAGATTTATGTCATGCAGATAATTAGTTTTGCCATCAAATAGTGTAACTGAAGGATAAACCCAGTTCTGTGATGCATATGTACTGCATCTTTGACCGTGGAATGAGACGTGTATTCAAGAATTGAACATTAATCCTACAAGTAATTAAATCGGATGAAGTCAAGTCTAAATCAAACAACTGCAATATTGCATTAAATACATACTTCTGATCAACAAAAACTAACGTGAAAAGTTTAGTTATTGGAGGGATTTAAAGCGGGGTTTCTTTCAGAAGAAAAACTGCTATGCACTTTTTACAGGGTGAAAACATTCTGACAAGGTTGATGAATTTTATTCCCATGTGAGTCATAGAACTAATTAACACTTTAATTCAGTCACCAATAAAATAAGCAATAATTGCTTACTGTGATTGTCCCCAAACAAAAGGGTTAAAGCTCCATTGCCTCAAAACGCTCCAAACAGCTTAAGTGTTAGCTGAAACAAAACACCATGATACATGGGTTTTTGTTGTTTTCAAACAATTTCAGAGTTCTTTCTTTTTCTTGAAATAGATTTCATTGTTTTAAAATGTTACATGACAAGACATCATAATAATTTGAAAACCTGTGTTTTATTTTCAATTGACAAAATCCAGTTGTCTAAACATCAGCACATAGTACCACGTAAGGTTTACTAGCTAATATGAATTAATTGCATAGGACGTGCAGGTGGCCAAATATACACACACCAAAGTCATTTATATGGGCTAAACAGTGACATTTAGACAACTGAAGTGAGTCCAGAACCTTTACATTCTCCAGACTATATTTTTATTTTCTTCCAAAGCCATATCTATTTAATTTGTTCAAACTAAATTTGCAAATATTGTAGGTTGCTACAAAATTGCTTTTCCAGCTTATAAAAAGTTGTATCTTCTTCTTCACAGTTTTTCTGTCAAGGCTAGCTAAAAAGTCTTTATGAAAGCTGCTTCCAGGATATTATTTAGTAATTAAAAATCTTTCCATAAAACACTACATTTTGATGGAAAACAAAAGAAATATCAAGACACAGAGCTAACTGAAAATTCAAAAAGCTTTCATTTATTGCAAACCCAGTATTTCTGTCATATAGATACATTCCAATGAGACTTTCTCTCCACTCTCCCCCACATAAGAGAAAGATTTCCTGGATTTGGGGGATACATACTTGAACTCCAAGCAGCAGTTACAGACTGACTCCCCATGAATCCATACCATTTGCTCACTTCCAGTGGAAGTCTCTCCACAAAATGGCCAGAATCACAGCTTCATTTTGTCTGTTGAAATCTAGTACTTGGGGCTAGAAGTCACAAAGGTCAAATACTGGAAACACTGGAGACTTCTCCACCCATACAGCAGGGAAGGCAAAAGAGACTGAAGGAAAAGAGCTTTTGTTAAGGCCACCAAAAATCCATGCCTCAGAAAATGTCTCTGGCTAGAGAGAGCAGGACAAGAGTCCTCCTAAAAAATGGAGGGGTCTGTAATTCCCATGAAGAGCCCAGACTTTGGACTATCCTGGAGACACATGGTCTACCTTGATAATTACTGCTTACTTTCAAGTTTATTGCTCCACTAGTCTAGGTGCTCTGTGCTTGCTTCAAATCTATTGCAAATAATAATAATGGGTGTCTCTGCACTACCCCCAAAGGAATAATTTCAATAATTTCTTCCACTCCATTTACACACATACCATTAATTTGCAGTGCTTCTTTCCAAGCATTTTGTCCCCAGCTTCTTGTTTAAGATGGTCTAATTCTGAGAGAACCTGTGTCAAATGAGTTTTGATGTCTTCGTATCTTGTTTCAGCAAAGCCAAGTTCTATGTACCACTTCTGAGCCTAACAAGAATAAAAAAACAAAATTACTGAGTTTAATTAGTCTAGCAGTCGTATAATTTCTCAATACCAGCTTACAACCATGGACTAGGGTCTAATCACCACATCACAAGTTTTAAATTGTTGTAAATTAATTAAAATAAACGGAATCACACAATACGCTATAATCTTATTATAAGAAATCAGTAAGACTCTTAGAGTAAGTCCTATAGAAATGTATCTAACTAGAGCTGTGCAGAAAATTAGATTAATTTTAAAATTTATTGCAAAATTTGAAGGTACCTTGAGTATTCTGAATAAAGCTAGAAAAGCAGTGGTGAATGCACTCACAGTTTCAGAGATTCCCTCAGAGGAAATGGAAAGTAAGATTTTATCAGCTAGTGGAAAAGAAAATAATCTGCCTGAGAAATGTCACAAATGAAAAATGCAAAGGAAGAAAAAGCCTCCTCCATATGTTCACCTTTATATTTCTTCTAGGACGCATTTTCTCCACTTATACACACCAACTACAGTTTTGGAAAAAAAACCAACCCCCTCCCCCCCCAAAAAAAAAAAACCAAACCCCACAACACTCAGTATATCAGCTGGTTGCATGACTGCAAACTCCTTCCCTCATATGAGGGATTATTGCTCCACCCTTCTGAAAGCAAAGACTTCACATGCTTTTAAGTAAACTGTTGTGTGTTGCAACACACAGAAGAATTAGAAGGATCCAAATTAAACAGATATTTAAAAAATACTTAAAAATCAAAGTATCTCTTCATGTTCGTATCACAAGGTCAGAAGACCCTACCCAACCATCCTTCCCTTCATTCCACTTGTCTCACCCGAAATCTGGCAAGACTTATAAAGTAGCTGTCAAAGGACAACCATTATGTACACCCACCGTGTATAATCCTACTGCTCTTTTACATACTCAACACACTTGCTACTGCCAGGGGTTTTTCCCCAGGGAGTCTGAGAGATGTCTGTTATTGCATGAAACAGTCCCATAAATACACGCTTGCCATAAAAGCAATACATTTCTGCTTAGATCAGCACGCAGCGGAGATTGGTCAATAAAAAATAGGAAGGTGAAAGCTCATGCATTTGGAAAGGCATAACAATGAAGGCTTCTTTGGTTGTTATTAAAACTGCGGATTTACTTTACACAGGCACAGAACGAGCCATCCAAACAAAACTCTGTGTAGGTGGCATTGGACTTCGTGTTTTCTACACAGATGTCAAGAGAAGGAGCGGCGTGCATGCTTTGCACCATCACTGGATATAGCGAGACCCCCTGACAGTGTCAGATTTTACATCATTTTGCCTCATTCAAAAACTATTTTCCTGTAGTCATTAGTGCTACTACTACCTTCTACTCCTCCTGATTCCCAGTGAGGGGGAAGGAAGCAGCCTGCCCACAGATGCCCACAGCAGATTGTTCTGTGTGTCTTCATTAAGCACACACTTCTGTCAGAGTGTGGTAGGGGAATGCAGCTTCACTTGAAGTTCTGGCCAACCACAAGTGACTGTGCAATTTGTCACTTAACTGAAAGATCAGAGGGGTACATTTTGGTTCTGCAGATCAGAGAGTTTTGAAAAGTGTTAAGTCCTGGCAGAAAGAAGAACAGCCATGTAAGAAAACAAGAAAGAAACCAAATTTGCTCCTCAGAACATCAGAATAGGAGGTTACCTCTTTTCTTGAGTTTTCTAATTCCTTTTGCTGTATTTTTAGTTCCTCTCTTGCCTTTTTGACTTGTTCTTTCATCACACTGTAGCTTTCAAACATGCCACCCTGGATACACAACAGAAAGACGTGACTCCTCTCACCCATACAACATGGCACACAGGTTTTCACAGAACAATTTATGCATTCCTTCTACCTGAATTCAGAAAAATGTTTGCATAAAATCAAGATATTAGAGATAACACTTTCCCTGTTGATTTTTCTCAACTGAAGTAATAATTCTGCTTTTACAAAGACATAGTAATCTCCATAGAAATTCACTGTGGTGTAAGACTAATGACTACAGAGGAAAAACATGGATGAGAAATCCACTATAAGTAAAGATCCTGTCTTCAGGCATGTGTTTCATAAAAATCAAACCAGTAAAAAAATAGACCCTACCTAAATGACATTTATACCTCCCCCTTTCTTTAGAAGATCCTGCTTGATAAGATTCCTCCTTGTTGTTATTTACCTCATTTCTGGAGAAATAGTTTGAGGGGTCTATAACCAGAACTCCTTCATCTTCAGTCTGAGTTACACTACATGCTGTTTCAACTTTGTTTGGCTTAAGACCACGTTGATGGCTTTCTTCTTTTAGTTGTATTATTTTTTCCTTTGTTCCCAAACTTCTATCTATTCTCAGCTCTTCATCGGTGAAACCCAAAGACGACATTAATTCTTTCAATTTGCTATTTTCTAAAATAAAGTCTGCATTTGCTTTCTGAAATTCATCAAGCTGTTCTGAAGTTTCTTTCTTGATTCTGACTATTTCACTTTTCAGTACACATTTTTCCTGCTGTAGATCAGAAATAGTTTGATAACAGCTGGTTTTGCACTCTTGAAGTTCTGAAATCAAGGTCTTGTATTTGTCTTCTTCACACTTCAGCTCTGACAAACATCCCAGTAAAGATTCTTTTTCACCTTCTAGAAGAGATATTCTTTGTAAATTTCCCTCTCTCTCTCGTATTAATTCATTATATTTTGCTATGTAGTTCTCCTTGTCTTGTAATAATTTAACTATTTCTTTGAAGCATCTGCTTCTTTCTTCTTTCAGGTCAGAAAGCAGCTGGAAATATCTCATTCTCCTTCCATCCAGGGATAAAACACTCCTGGCAAGTCTATTTGATGCAATTGTCAAGGAGTCTTTTTCAGAATTCCCATTTTTCTCTGCAACACCTGAGAGGTTCTTAGAGAAGGTTTCAACAGAAAATGTTCCTGAGCTCATAGTGTTTTCTTCTGATAAGTTAATGTAACATCTACCAGCGACTTCTTTCTCATTAAGTAAGTTTTGGAATGAAACAATGTTAGCTTCCTCTACTGTTAAAATGTATTGAAAATATGCATCCATCTCCTCTTCCAGTGCACACATCATCAGAGCATATCTCTCATTCTCCTGCTGTAATACACAGACTTCTTTTGAGTAAATTTCATTCTCTTGCATCAGTAGAAGTATCTTCTGGGAACACACAGCTGCCACTTTTTCTAGTCCATATATTTTCACATTACATTCATTAACAGCTTCCAGTGGTGACAGATGACATAAACACTCATAAAAATTGCTCCCTGGTGAGAACAGTTTGCTTAAGCACACAGCCCTTTCCTGCATAGGAGACAGTATGTTTAGCAGATAGCTCTCTTCCTCTGACCAAAAATCTTTCTGAGAGTATGCATATTGCATGTTTTCAGTAGATATTTTTTGACATAAGAAATTCTTCTCGTTTGGTTCACATAGTGTCAGGGTCTGGTCTTTCTTTTCTTTCACGCCAATATTGCTGGAAGAGTGTGTTTGGCGAGTCAGTTTCTGAACATGATCTCTTTTCTCCTCCATTTTGATTCTGTCTTCTCCATTATATACCCTATTAACATCAGAGATGCAGATTTCGGAGAGGTTTCCTTGTTCCTCCATTAGTCCAGGGCTTCCTTGCTTCTCAGGTTTTATCAATTCAGTTTTATTTAAAGCTTTAGAACTTTCCTCATGAACATGCGTCACCTGTTGTGGTTGGGTTTTCTTGTTCTGTATTGCCCCTCCTTTAGTTTTCACTCTAAAGATTTTTTGGTGATACTTTCCATCATCAACAACTTCATCCAGACTTCTATTTTCATTTATGCCTTTTGTTAGAATTTGCTTGTTTTCCCAATGTTTTTCCACATTGTATTTTTCTAGAGAAGTTGTGAAAATTTCAGTCACAGTGCAAGGCATCTTTCCATTAAAAAGTGCAGAAGCTTTGTCAGAAAACCTTCCTTCTGCAACAAGGCAGAAGTCACTGGAGCAAACAGTAGTATTTGCCTCATAGAAATTCAAGCTCCTCACTTTATTCACAGTGGTGACAGCTGACATGTGGTAGCTTTCAGGTTCTAAGAAGGTAAATTGGGGCTTCTTCCTCATCAAGGCTTCAACCACAGGAACAGGGAACATCTTTGCTGGTAGATTTATAACTTGCTTCTTCAAGAGAGAAAAATTTTCTTTACCTTTGGTTTCCTTACTTGTCTTATCATTAGTTAAGTTCTCAGAGAAAGGGAGACACAGTCTTGCAGCACAATAACTTGGGGTAGAGCTGAACAAAGTGAAACTATCTTCTAGAGTACCTGCCCTCTTTGTCCCAAGGGTGACCTGGTAATAGAAATGTTTCAAACTGAAAAATATAAGCTAAGATATATCACCCTATATATATTACATATATATGTTGTTAATCCTAATTTATTTTTCACCTCATCCATAAAATACTTCATTACAGAAAAAAATATTTCCATATAAAGAGTTTTCAAATTATTAAAGATTTGCAATGACATCAATGGTACAAATAAGGTAAAAGTAAGACAATCATTTTCTTAGGGCACACCTGTATTCACCTGGAATAACATCTTTAGTAGCTATGACTTAAAGCTACTTTTATATTCATCTTTAAATACACTGACTCTTCATTTTATCTCAGAATTCACAGACTCACTGTGCACAAAGAGAGCAAGAATAGCAGTAACTTTTCTTCTCACCTGCTCAATCTCAGCTAGATCAGCAACTGCTGCAAAGGCACAGGAATTGTGTTCCAAACCAGGTAGAAATTCTTCTGGTAGCTCCTCCAGTCGCTTTAGCCAACCACAGCTACATCCTGATGTTTCTGTTATGGTAAAGCACTGGACAAGTGTAATGCCACCCCCAGATAGTTACATAAAAAACAAACCCAAAACCATCTGACCAGATGTTTTGAATAGAAAAGTCTTTGAGTGAGAGTATGCTCAAAACTACCTTCCCTACCAGAACCATACATCACCAATGATGCAGAGAAGCAAGATATTAAATAAGAAAACAAACTTCTCAAAACAAATATTAAGCTTTAAAATAAGGTATATTTGGGATACCATTTCCATTCTCAAAGCATTTAAAAAAATGGAAAAATACATCTCCATTTGTATTATTATCATTACCTACAGTAATAAGGTAGATGAAAACTTATGGGTTAAACCTACAGGTTAAAATTATTCAGTGCAGGTCTGCACTTGCTTACACTGAAATTTGCTATAAAGTTTGCATTAATTTATGTTAGAAGAATTTACGTGATACAATTTACCAAGATCAGAGCTTTCATTTTGTTTGGTCTAAAGAGCTAATCTGGCTGTTCACAGCATTTCCAAACACTGTATTTCATCCAGGACATGGGAATTATCCCTTAATTTCTCTTCTCTGTAGCATCTTAAAAGTTGTAGGATTTTTGAGAAAGCTCATATCTAAACGGTTGTATCATACTGGCAAATAGCTATTGCTTCACCTTCCCATGATACAGTTTCCAGATTAGGAGGTTTTTAGAAGGTCTTATACCTTGTGAGTCATGCACACCACATGAATGAAATAATCTTCACTTATAGCACAGAAATGAAAGCCAAAATTCCAGTTTGTTTTCATACCAGACTCTTCAGCTTGTAGCAGCACAACTGGAATCTGAGTAGCTCTGCTTCTGAGTGAATCCAAAACTGCTCCCCATTTCAGATTTTGAATATCATCCTGGATTAGATCTCCATTCTTAATGGAAAAAAGAAGGAGGGAAAAGAAAAAAAAAAAAGCAGACTACACAGTGTTTGTGATATGAAAAACAGGCACATGCATTTCCTCCGCTATTTTACATTCAAAAGAACCATAATTTCATTATAATTGCTAGTATTTCATACAACTTTTTCATTCCAACATTTTCTAGTAAATACCATGGTTTTAAACTTCCCCTTAGTATTTCCTTCATATTTTACAAAGGGTTAAGGAAGAAAATCTAATATGCATGTAATATGTCAGAGCCCAGATGGAATACTATCAGATCAGAGAATAAATTCTATGCTCATGAACAAAGAGAAAAGTTCAACCAATTAGGGAATGAGACTAATAGGTCACTGCCCAGCTACAAAGACAAAGTTCCTAGGTTGGAAGAATTCAAAGTAGAATAATCATTCTGAATAAACTTTTCTTTTCCTTTGATAATTTAATTGTAAATTTCAATATTCTGTACTTGACCTTAATCTTGACTGATTGAATTTGGATAACTTAGAAGATATCCAGAAGATACCCTTCTTGTTTGGTACACAGCAGGTCACATTTCACATGCACCATGCTCATTTTTAGTGAGCAGAAGTATCAGGTTTGATTTTCCAACAAAACACACAATCAAGGTGGTAGCCAAAATAGCTAGAGCACAGAAAACAAGCCAACACAGTCACTTTTGTCTTCCTGCACTGCTCTGCATCAAATGCCAAGTTTGTTACTTGATCCTTTTGGGATTAGCTGCAGCTTTAAAATTACATATGATGGGAAAGGTAATGACTCCAAAGTCTTCAGGCTACAGTGCGTCAGAAAAAGCCACCTGATTTTCCACAGGATCACCAGTGAGAATAATTTTGATTATTGTCAGCTGCCACATGATAGTGGTCTGTTATGAGATCTTGGCTGGGAGGCATGACTTAAGTGGAAACTTCAACATTTCCAAAATCTCTTCCTTCATTTTCTGAGTAATATTCAAGCTAATGTTAATTCCCTGAAATTCATTCATTCCTTTCCTGCAAGTTTGGTTTTATTTTCTTTTTTGATAAGTGGGTTCTGTCAAAAAAAAGCTACAGAAAATGATGTAGAAGATACAATGCTTGGATACCAGGAACATCAGACTGTGAAACCAAGACTTCAGCTGTCATGTGATATCTGTAGAGAGGTGCATCACATAGCATTTCATGCTTTTCCTTCAACAACACCTCCAACAGACTCCTAACGTTCTAGAAACTGTATGATAAATCAGGGCACAGCTACATGGAACCAGCTGCTTTTGCATGCATTTTTCATTCAGGTATAGGCTGCAACTGGAGTATTGCAAACAGGATACTGATATCAAGTTTGGAAATTCAATTTTCTGACAAGATTTATGTGACTACACCCCTCCATGGAATGCAGTTCACTTCTGCAGTATCAGAACAAAAGATTTAATTGGATATGGATATTGGATATTGCATGAAAATGCAATAACAACAAAGACTATTTTTCAAGAATAATTGATGTGCTTGTCATTTGAGTGACATGGTATGATCATAGAATCTTTAGGTTGGAAAAGATCTTAAAGATCATCAAGTCCAACCGTTAACCTAACATTGCTAATATCACTACAAAAAACATGTACTTCAGCACCTCTTCCATATGTCTCAAACACCTCCAGGGATGGTGACTCAACACTTCCTTGGGCAGTCTGTTCCACCACATGACCACCATTTCAGTGAAGGAATTTTTCCTAATATCCAATCTAAACCTTCGTTGGCACAACTTGAGGCCATTTCTTCTTGTCCTGTTGCTTATCACTTGGGAGAAGACACCAACCCCCACCTCTCTGCAACTTCCTTTCAGGGAGCTGTAGAGAGCGATAAGGTCTCCCCTGAGCCTCCTCTTCTCCAGGCTGAACACCCCCAGTTCCCTTAGCCGCTCCTCACAGGACTTGTGCTCCAGACCCTTCTCCAGCTCCGTTGTCCTTCTGTGGACACGCTCTAGTACCTCAGTGTCTTTCTTGCAGTGAGGGACCCAACACTGAACACAGGATTTGAGGTGTGGCCTCACAAGTGCCCAGTACAGGGGGACGATCACTGCTCTAGTCCCGCTGGCCACACTGTTCCTGATGCAGGCCAGGATGCCACTGGCCTTCTTGGGCACCTGGGCACACTGCCAGCTCAAATTCAGCCAGCTAGACCAACACCCCCAGGTCCTTTTCCACTGGGCAGCTTTCCAGCCACTTGTCCCCAAGCCTGTAGTGTTGCAGGGGGTTTGTTGGGACCCAAGTGCAGGATGGGGCACTTAGCCTTGTTGAACCTCATACAGTGGCCTCAGCCCACTGAATATTTACTGAGGAATCTCATACCATGTGTATTTCACAGTAGTCTGCTAAGCCTGTCCTCACAAACTACTTTTTTCCTGTCTGTGAAACAGGCAAATTGTGTCATTCACCCTTTCACTGAAAAAGTATGTACAAGCAGCTTTCCACGAAAGTAACAGCATGAAAATCCTCCTTGTGTTGCATTTTTATGACTGTTCATGGAGTGTGATGAGCTCAAATAGGATTTTTCTTGTAACTAATTTGGCTTGAATAATACAAGATCAAGGTAATGAGATCAGGAAATTCTATTTTAATACATGCTAGTAAGATACAAGATGAGGTGAAAAAGCCCTCTTCAATTTTACAGTAGAACACCAGATGTCTCCCTCCTTTTATCATAGATACTGCATTTTTTTCCCTGCAATCTAAAGCCATTTTCTACTAGAAAAAAAATCTATGTGAATTAGTAGCAGTACTAAAAAAGAAGGAAGAGACAACCAGAAATACAGAAGGCACAAGGTTTGATGTGCCTGATGCTATACACAGCATTTAAGGAATGCAACTTACTGCGCAGCAGACCAGAGTAAACTGGCTTAACACAGATTATAGGCTGTCCATTTATACCAAAGACTGGGTAATCGAGACTTAGCAACCTCCTACAACAACACAGCTGTAAATTAATGCTGAGAAAAGATATGGTTAGAAATCTTGTTGTAGTGGAAAAAAAAATAACCTTATATTAGGGTACAGCACAGAATGAAAGATATTTGCTCCTACTTCTTGAAGACTTTTTGGATTAGTCTCAGGCAATTAGTCAATTGATATATCTTGCTTTCATACATTAAATAACTCAACATTTACTTTCTCCTTTTCTGTTTTCTCAAACCAGTAGTAATTCTCCACTACTTCCCTGGCTTTGAAAGCCCTCACTCCTGATCTTAACTGTGCAGTCCTCTCAGAGTGCACTTGGCGGTTGTGTACAACTCAGTGTAAGTCACTCTAGAAATATCTTAAAATATTTTCAAACCTTATTTCTCATTCCCAAGAAAAAGCGAACTCACTAGTTAAATTAACTGTAGCAATCGTTCAGGCTAAGTAGAAAAATAAGCATCAGCAGTCAGTCTTTCTGACACCTTGGGGCAGCTACCAAGACATGTACTGTGAGGCACAGCTTCCAGGCTCCCCACAAAGGTCATCAGTGTGCTGCTGGATACTGCAGGATGATTTTACCACTCTCACTCACAAAGACAGCCCCCTGGAGCTCACTGCTTTGGGACTTTAAGGCCACTAATGGTACAAAATCACTATGTCTTCAAAGGTGTGTTTGACCACCAGGTTAAAAACATTGTCTTTATTTCTTCTACCTTTTACAAACAAAAGATCCTCTCTACCTTCTCCCAGTTTTGGATTCACACTCTGATTGTCCTTCTATACTAAAAGGGTTTTGTTCATGCCTATTACCTCTCACTTAACTGCAGTTAAAATCAGTGGAGTTCGTGGGATATCAGGTCACAATCTGAATGGAGTAGATGAGTGTGAGGCTTAGCTGATTTCACTTTATTTAACAAACCATCAGAATAAAAATACCTTTCACCTCAGTGCATAAAGAATAAAACTTTGAGTCCTTTCTATGAAAAGAATTGTTGTTTGTCAGCAAAATGAATTGGCAGAAGCTGAATACCATATTACAGCATGTGCAGAGCTTTCCCATGCAATGCTGGAGTGAACTGCTTGCAGCAAACAAATCCTATTCAGTGTATTCAGGGCATATCACAATGCTACAGAGCCGCAAACCATTGAATATCCCAACTCATTCCTAGTCAGGAATACTGTATCCATCTTCCCTTGTTTAACATTATCCAGAAAATCTGACAGACAGGATTTATTGTCAGAGGTGCTTTTATTCTTCAGCATTTGGGCATGAATAACATGTGGAAACTCACCGAACCATATGTGTACTCCTCCACTGAACGGTGTCCACCAGACAGAGGTCTCAGAAGTTCTGGGCTCCACTTCCAGTGCCAGCTGAGACCTTTTGCCTTGAGCACATCCCTTAAAAACTTTAGGAAATGAGATTTGTGAAATGCCCTCAATGTGCACTTAATAAAAGCACTGATGCTCCATCTACTGATTCCAGTGGGTATGAATCAGGCACTATGAAGTAGCACCAACAGAAATAAAGGAAAAAAAATGCAGGAAGGAAAAAGCCTCACACTTGCATCTCCATTGCACATCTAATGACAAGTGTAATCCAGGGTGATATAAAGATAAGGGCTATTATATTTTGCCTTATTTTCACTTACCAGGTCAACACTGTTGTTTCCATTCTCCAATCTTGTAAGTTGTGAATCCTTTTCCTCCTTCTTTTTCAACTTCACCCCTCCTTGACCTCTTAAAGCCCTATTTTCATCCAAAAGTTCCTTCATTTTTCCCTGTAGTTTGATTTCAGATAATTTCAGACTATAAACACGATGGCAAGATTCTTCCAGTTTTCTCCTGAGAAAGTCTTCAGTGTCCTGAGAGCACTGGATTTCAGTCATCAGGTCTGCCTGTTTTCTTCTATTGTCCTCCTCTTTTTCCCTTAACAGCTTGAGATTTTGCTGAAATGCTTCAATATGTTTTTTCATGTCATGTTCCACATTTTCAATGCAAGTTTTCAATTCCATTAATTCCATATCAGAGTGTGTATAACCCTGAGTCCCAATTAATGTTGATTCCAGCTTCTGCTGCAGATAGAGCACCATTCCCTTTTCTAACTTGGATGTCAAAAGAGCAATATGGGCACTAAGATCCAGGACTTGATTTTCCAGCCTAGATACCTCACCTTGAAGATAACATTCCCTTTTTCTCAGCACCACCATCTGTTGTCTCTGCCTTTGTTTGTAGTGCTCAAAATAATCTGACTGGCTTTTTATTTCATCTTCTTTTGTCTTCAGCTGTTCCTGAAGCCAATGTAATTTTTCCTTCTGCTTCTTTTCTGACTTTTCTTGGTTTTCAACCTACAATTTCAGTGAGTTTTATGGTTACTGTCTTAATACTAAAACTCTTCTTCCCTTACAATTTTTCTTAATTTTGCAAGAATTCTAGTCTTGTCCTGAAAACTCAGGAATGACTTAAGTAGAATTTTTTTAAAGCCAGGAAAATCCTGCATTTAGAAGATAAATGGATAAAAACATAAAATGCACTTTTCAGAGACCAAGTTTTGCCCTTTGCCCTTCACCATACCTGTCATCTGTCAGCTCCTTTTATGAACCCCTTGGAAAAGGAGAAAGAAACAGATGCCTTTTGAATCAAGTTGAGAAAGGCTTTGGTATTTTCACTGGTCCCAAACTGTGTTTGAACACAGATATATACAGAGGTGAAAGATGACAGTGAAAGACAGAGGAGGCTTTCATGATTCGCATGCTGCCCTTACTTTGAGCAGAGTAAGAGCCACCAGAACCACAGTGCCATTGTGGCATCTTTGAAGCAGGACTGAAGGCACACATCACTGTATTTCTTCAAGGACTTCCCTAGGTCAGTCTTTTTGATCCCCAACATTTTCCTGTCCAAGGGGTTCACTAGCAAGGACAGGACAGAAGAAGCACTAGGCTGAAATGTTATGCAAAGCCAGCTGGTTAACTGTTGATGGGAATATGTATATGTCTAAGCTCTCCGAGCCTTGAAAAATACACTTCACTTTTAAATACAAAAGCCAAGACTGTTGTTTATACTTATGAGTCATACTGCATGTACTAGTGTCCTGTCAGGTTATTCAACTTTGATTTAAAATATTGAGACGATGAAGGCATATCTTGGGAGAAACAGAATCAAAAGACATTGATTCACTGTAGATTGTCCCTGAATAGCTTTCATTCCTTCTCTATTTTCATGGATCCATTCAATGAGCTGTGCAAACTGGGTAAAAATGCCCGTTACATGTGTTATCAGCCAACAGCTGACCTTTCTGATACAAACCATTTGCATGAAGTACTAGCACTTGGGACAACTGTGGGCTTTCCACTGCAGAGCCGACAATTTCACAATTGATACGGCGCGAGGGAGTTGCGAGGGCGTGAAATCAGCAGTGGGGTGTTCTCGGCAATGAGGGAGGAGACGGCTTGGCCTGGTGCAGGGCATTCTGCAGGAGAGCTCACACACCCATGGGGCTCTGCAGGGTGGTGGCCCAGGGTGGTGACTCAAATCATTCTGGTGGGAGAGGACACAACTCTAAGCAAGAAGCTTAACGTGCATTCAAGAACAGGTGAGGCCTAGTTTGAAAATGCACGAGCAATTCAAGAGTCAGATGACAGCCTGAGCAGCTGCATTTTACACAGAAAACAGACTGTGTTATCTGTGTTGCGTTATTGTATTGCATAAGGCAGGGAATCAAAAATATGCCTTATTATTCAACTAGAAAGATAAAGTCTGACCTAAGGAGGAGGATTACACTGAGTGGGTTCTGGGAAGAAAGAGGTAAGTGTGAGTGTACATCTTGAAAATCAAGGGCCTGAATGACACCAATAATGGCAGTGCTGTCAGAAAGATTAGAGAATGCAAATTGGGGCAAAATAGACCAAAAAGTTCTGCTGATTCCTCTGCTGGTAAAAAAAAAAAAAAAAGACAGGCTGATATGATTTATTACTTAAAAACAGAGAGATGAGATTGACTTATAAATTATTACCAGAAAGAGAAGCTAAACTAGGTCATTTGACACAATATCTTCCTCACCAAGTTGATCAGGTCCTCCTGAATGCTTCGCAGTTTCCCTTTAACACGCATATTTGCATTCTCAACCTGGTGCAGCTTCACATTTAATTGATCAATCGTCACCAAAAGTGTTTTGTGTGACATCTCCAGTTCTTTCATCCTGTGATAGTAAGAATGAAGATATAAGTCAATACCACACAGTACAGTTCCAGGTGGCTAAGCAATCATCAGCGATGCATCAATTTATCTTAATTTTTCCATTTTTCTACCACCAATAAAATAGTAACAAATTGTTGATCACTAATAAACACTTAATTCTTAACATGTCTACTGTGGTTTGAACATTACACTGGAGACTGTCAAAACAGTTGAGGACAATGTCTATGTTCATTTGCTCCCTGTTGGCTTAATATGAAATCCATAATGAAACACATTTACGAGATTAATATTCACTGCAGTTTGGCACAGTACATGAAGTAACAACTTACCATAAAGACAACCATAAGGCAAGATTACCATAAAGGCAATAGGAGTTTGCTAGGTTCATGGTTTGCAAATTCAAATTTTACGATGACGGTAAATGCTTCCCATCAAAATTAAGATTACAGATAGTAGCTATGTGTTTTACTGACCAAATGGAAAACATCTTAATTGTAACATACCTCACAGTTGGTACTGAAACCTATAATGCATAACTGTATTGAATTTGTCCACAAAGCTGGATTTTGACAAAATACAGGTTCACTTCACCTGTTCCTATTAAAATAGTAGTATAATATGATGTGGTGTGATGTGATGGGGTTCCTCTACACAGGGGGAATACCTAAAATAATCTTACGAGATGAAGCTTCATGATTTCCTCAAGGTTTTCCTTCCCTTTTCAGCCTTCACATCAACATTTTCTCAATGCTTTAAAAAGATGTGAATTCCAAAATATCCTTTGCTTGTTAAGGAAAATTTTTTTCCAGTCTCTCATCTCCTGTGGCAGGTACCAAGGCTCCTCTTTTCTCATCTCAGAGATGCACACATTAATCCCTGGGACACTCAGGACTGTGCTGTACTGTATCTTCTTCCTTGAATTTCTTCATTCAAACTTCAACAGTCTGCTACTCCCCTGCTACTTTCTATTTTATAGCTTTGTCTTACTACCCCTACTTGCCACAATTTTCTGCTGCCTCCATCCCAGCACAACACTATCTTCATTCACAAATCTCACATAAAAACTTATTTCTGAAGCAACAAGATTAAGATAGGAAAAGCATCATTAAATAAGTACCTAATCATGTATCAAAGTAAGCCTGACAAGGTCCTCCCTGCCACAGGCACTGCATAATCTAACATTGGTACCAAAGGAACCTGAGCCACATCAACCCGAAACACTGCCCTGGTTAGTTACAGCTACTGACTCTGCTTCTCTGTTTTTTTTTCCCCGATAGTTATGCCTTCCACATCATTTCTCATGTTGTCTGTCTATGTTTCAGCCACAAAAACTGCAGGCAGAGGACTGTTTTTCTTTCTACTGGCTAGTTAAGATCCCTGGTAACAGGCTTCCTATACCCCAGGGAAGTTTCAGCTGGTCATTTACTCTGCTTCAACTGTTCTCTCATACTTCATTTGTTTTACTTTTAAATAAAGTTCTTCTCATCTTCCCCTCCCCCAAATATTTTTTTAAGAAAGGCTTATTGATACAAAAGCTTCAATTTAAATAATTTTCATTATTATTTAGACATAAAGCCCTTTATTAAAACATTTCTGGCCAAAACCTTTGATGAATCAAAGCAATTAAGAAATTATACAAATAATAATTTTGAATGCCATCTATGTTTTGTATCTGTTTAACTATTTGGCTTTGTTTAGAAGAGTGCAGTTGCTGACTATCAAAACCTTGATCTTATTATTCTAATCAACTACATAATTAATGCTTAACAGACACTTTTAGTTACTGTAATGATTAGCATTAGCGTACTAAACTAGATGAAGCTCTCTAAAACAAGGAACTTTTTGGAACACAAAATTTCAAATTAACTCAATTTATGAGGAAAATAATATATTTTACAAGCAGAATTTACATCTTATGAATATTAAATAATGAAGTATCCTGAGAAAGCTGTCTGGTTGTTTGCTAAAAGATTTTAGATCATGGTGTAAAAATGATTTTTATTAATAATTTTTTAAAAATTGAATATTGCATTCTATTCTGAACAGCTACAGAAAACAAACACACATCAGACACCCCAAAAAAGACCAAGGTCTTTCTTTTTGCTAGTTTTGCTTGTATCATTTGAGAGCCAGTACATGGGACAAAGGCAAGAGTACATTTGTCATATCACATTCATTTTGAATGAAAAAAACCCTTACATTTACCTATTTCTCAGGACAGAATCTGACTCCATGAAGTCCTCTAGGACACCTTTCAGTTTTTGCTCTGACTTTTCCAGGTCTTTTATTCTGAGGTTCAAATTCTCTTCTCCAGCACTGTTCACTTGTTGATCAGGTATGCATGCATCTTCTAATTCCTGGAAAATCCAGGAAGTATCAATTTTAACATTGAGATTCAGGACATCAAATCCTTCATTACTGGGCATTTTAATGCAGTAACAAAATTCTTGTTCTCTCCCAGAGGAAGGATCCATGAAGAAAAAACGCCAAATATTTAGGTTCTCAATGCACTGCAGTCTAAGGATCAAATAAAAGAGTCTAAGGCTCTGATCAAATGAACAGTCCTTCTCAATTCTGAACACATTTATTATTAATGAGAAAGTCTCATTTCATTAGCCCCAAAGTAATTCAGCATGTATGAAAGGAGCTGCAGTTCACAACATGAGATCTTCATAAAAGATTCAGTTAGACTAATTAATGAAGGAATTAGGCATCAAAGTTTTGAAAAGAAGGTAGTTTTCTACTACATAGAGGAGTTCATAAAATTGAGTATGTTTATCATTTTAAAAAATCATATGTATTTTGGAAAAATTTATGATATTTTTATTGTTTCCTGACATAGTATTTTAAAAAAGGATATTTCTTATTCAAAAGGCATTCTACAACTGATTCAGAGAAACATTCAGTATATTGAACTGGTATTTTGGAATTCCGCATTCAGTATTTAACTTCAAAGTCTACTTTGCCTCTGACAAGTGTGGAAAGACAAACTATAAATCCACATGTACAAGAGAGTTCAAACCACTTTGTGATCTTCTCTAGACTTACCAAGCCCAATCCTTTCTCAGAGACCATTAATTCCTGAGACTTGTCAATATAATCATGTTTCTCCCCTGTCCTGTATAATTTGCCAAATGGAAGAGTCTCTGATTTTTTAGCTCCTTGAGGCAGTAATATTTTCTCTGCATTTATTATTTGCAAAGTGAATAGACATCCTGATCCCTGGAAAAGGGCATCCCTGAACACCACTGCAGAAGGAATACATAATAATAGTGGGCACTGTTACTCTGCTTATTACAATTTGCAGTGCAAGCCAAGTTACTGTCTTTTTTTTATCTCTGCCCAAGTCTAGTATCCACTTCAGAAGCTGTAAAAAGAAAAAAATTCTTGGCAGCATATTTTTGCAGAAAGTAGCCAACAGATAAAAATGGAGAAGATGGAACAGGCATGACATAAACTGACACTTAAAACCATTACACTGATTTCTACTCATGTATTTCTATTGCATATTCTTGTTTGTAAGTGCGCTGTTATTTACCAATACAGTGAACATAATGGAAGTTAATACAATAATTTCTAAAGTTGATCTAAAACCTCATGATCCATTAGGCCTTTACACTTCTGATACTTCATCCTGAAAACCACTGACTACTTCAGCATAAAACCAGGAAAGCTTTTATGACTGATATCAGAAATGAGAAACGTATTGTTTCCCTTTACACTTATATAGCTGGGAAAGACTATTAAAGGTCTGTGTCTCAGAAAGTGAAAATCAGGCCCAGCTTCTTGCATGGATTGAGTGGAGTCATTATACCTGTTCCTAGCTCTATAATAAATATCAGTATGTAATGGATAGTAAGCCCGGAAATTTTTCCAAACCTACAAATTCTGCTAGCTCAGCGCAGAATGAAAAATATCATGAATGTCATGGAAAATGTCACCCAAATCAGCCAGTTTCTTTGAGAAAACTGTCCCACGTGTATTACAAACTAACAAAACACATTAAAAGATGAAACAAAACTGCTCGTACCTTTTTCTGCTTTGTAACAAGACCATCTCCCGTCTCTGCAGTGTGCTTACCGTGGCAGCCACATGCTGTGACCCTCCCATGTTTGTGCTTATAGTTTTATTTCCAAAGAAGAGATGAGCAAAACTACATCTATGAGAAGAAAGA